>NC_068355.1:18426445-18518092 GCF_020536995.1 Dreissena polymorpha
TAACTGTTGTCCACTGCATAAATAACAGTATCAGTAAAGAAGCACATCACTATTACTTAAGTATTTATTTTAACCAGGTTTTTAACCAGGTTTTCCGAAGGAAAAAACTGGTTATTAGATTGGCGAATGCGCGGCTGGCTGGCGGGCTGGCGGAATAAGCTTGTCCCGGCCATAACTATGTCGTTCATTGTCAGATTTTAAACATTGGCACTTGTTCACCATCATTGGACGGTGTGTCGCGCGAAATAATTACGTCGATATCTCCAAGGTCAAGGTCACACTTTGAGTTCAAAGGTCAAAATGGCCATAAATGAGCTGGTCCGAGCCATAACTATGTCGTTCATCGGTCAGATTTAAAAATCATTTGGCACATTTGTTCACCATCATTGGACGGTGTGTCGCGCGAAATAATTCGGTCGATATCTCCAAGGTCAAGGTCACACTTTGAGTTCAAAGGTCAAAAATGGCCATAAATGAGCTTGTCCTGGCCATAACTATGTCATTCATAGTGAGATTTTAAAATCATTTGGCACATTTGTTCACCATCATGGGACGGTGGCCCACGAAAGAATCACGTCAATACTCCATGTCAAGGTCGCCACGACTCAAAAAAAGATTTAAAAAAAAAAAACTTACAAAGGGGGGAATTTTTTTTTGGTCATTCAAAGTTCAGTTTGAGTTTTCTCCCTTTATCAGATTTTTTTTTCACAATGAACAACCTGGTTTTTGTGACAATTTTGTCCCTTGTTTATAATAAAACCTAGAATATCCACCAATGCCATATTCAGTATACATGTACCTATAATCGTATGTGATATCAGGATACCATCAGATAACCGAATATAGATGGGCAATATGCAGGTTTAGTGGTATATTTTTGTAACAAACTTTACAAAAGTCCTAATAAAAAATGGTAATTTATTATAACTGTAAATGCACTAATATGGCTTTAAAACTGAATGTTACCAATTTTTTTTTTAATCAACAAGAAAATCACTGGTTAAGTACTAGTGTTTTTGCAACATTACAAGATGCAATAGCGGGTGGGGCTCTATCAACATATGCCTATATTCAATGCAGCTTGTATAAAAAAATAAAAAGCATTGAGCAAGTCCGAAACGTTGTATTCTTAGCCAAGTTTTTACAGCTTTTCTCTACTAGCATCGTGTAATGGAGGGTTGGAGACATATTCTGAGACTTTCATGTTTTGTAAGCACCCTAAGCTTATTCAGGATGACAACTTATGCATTAAGCCCAGTTTTCCCAGAAAGAGGCTGAAATCATTATTAAGAATCATTTCAATTTCTTCTTTAAGCCAGATACAATAACTTGTTAACTGTATGCATTGGATTAACACCACAAGGGCAATACAGACTTATTTTTTCACTCTTAACATGGTATGAAAATGTTTGTGCAAGTTTAAAAAAGAACTACGCTGGGCACAATTCATTCTCATCAGCGGTAATATTTCTTTCCTTATTTCAGATTGAACGCCCATCACTGAGGCATCACCAAATGAGGTAAACTTCTCTTCGATAAGTGTAGAAAGAAACATATACAAACGATGGTTAAACAAATAAACGCATATACTGAGCAAAAATTTAATGATTTGTTAACAATGATCAGCTCTTAGCATCTTTAATGGGAGCCGCTTTTTGGGAAACTTAGCTAAATGCTTGTGCATTATGGTTGTCCCAAATTGACCTGTCTAGTCCACATGGCTAATTAAAGACAATAATATCCACCTAGACTGGATTTTGTGTAGAAGAATTCCTTAAATCAACACTTTATTAAGTTGAAAGTGTCTTCCCTAAACATGTGTGGATTGGACAAGCTAATCTGAGATGACACTCGCGCGCATGCATAAGCCTGGTTTCACAGTGCGTGGAGCATTTTCATTGGAGTAATTATTTTCATCAAACACCATGAGCTACCTATGTGAACATTAGACTGGTGTGTTAGGCCTGAGTATTTTAAATGCCGTTATGTTGATTACATGTATATATATTGCTTATTTAAATCAGGTAATTCAGTTAAAAGATTGTCCCATTGCATAATGGTTATCATTTCATTAAATTTGTGCAACACATGCATGAACATAAGGAAGTCAGAAAACTGGATGCAATCTTAGCATGTTACTTATATCCATTTAGAATCAGGGGATGTTGTAAATGCTACTAGTTACATCTGACTGGAAATCACATTTCCACAGAATATCTGAAAGGGCCTGCATCATAGATTGGTTTGAAAAAAACAAAAACATAACTCAAATGGTTGAAGAGAAGTAGTATTACAACTGTTATGTTATATCATAAATGAAAGTGAATTGAAATTAATTCAAACCTGACTCTTTGGGAGCAAAATCAATCATGCTTAAACTGGGAAATTCAGCCTTTTAGACAAACTGGATTTGAGCCAAGAACGAACTTCCTTTGAACAAAAAATAACATAAAAGCAGAAAGTGCTGTACCTGATTAGGCTGTGCAGACTGCCACGGCTAATCGTGATGACACTTTACTTACATGCATTAAGCCCTGTTATCCCCAGAGCAAGGCTCGGTTTTCGACTCAATGTAAAACCACAATAAGTAGTTTGCTGCTCCCTCAGGTTTGAGTCAGTACCAGAACAAAAACACCTCTCTTAACAAGAAATTTAGCATGAGAATGAATTTCATAAACAAAGAGAAAACTACTCAAAGTTGCACATGATTCTTAGCTGAAGTCCATATTTCTGTATCCATGTTATTGCATTTTGTTTGTTATTCAAATTATTGTAAGTACCACACTAAGACACAGTTGTGCTGCTACTCAGTTAGTGGATGAGTTCCTGGGAGG
Organism: Dreissena polymorpha; assembly: GCF_020536995.1. Taxonomy (NCBI): domain Eukaryota; kingdom Metazoa; phylum Mollusca; class Bivalvia; order Myida; family Dreissenidae; genus Dreissena; species Dreissena polymorpha. The sequence goes on from NC_068355.1 coordinate 18,429,280, forward strand.
TCAGAGGGTTGCCATGGCGCCACATACCTTCCACATGGGCAGCCTCCTGCAGGAGATGAGAGAGATAGAAGGCCAGGAGCAGAACTTCATACCGCAGAGAGGTAGTTGTAACCACAAAGAGTTAGTGAAGTGTAAACTCATAGAGGTTTTGTAGTGTTACCACAGAGTTTTGTCATTAGAGATTTGTTTGAACTGTTTTCTGTGACCATTCATGAAATATGCAGCATAAATCAAGTATCAAGTGGTCACATGATTTGCACATTGGGTTATTTTTTATCAAAACACATTTGTCGTAAACGGTCTGCGGTATTTGTACTTGTAAGTCAGATGAGAATGATAAAGTATCTAGTCTGTTGATATTTTTTATTAGATTGCTTTCTTAAACATTTCCCTATTAAGTATGGTCTCAATTTTTGTACCAACATCATGTTATGAGCCTTTATATTTTTGCATGTGACATCAGATAGATTTCCTCATAGTTTGTTCAAACTTTGTCCCTGTTGTAAACATCTGGCTATGCCCCAGATCTTATGTTTTTATGCCCCCGGTAGGGTGGCATATAGCAGTTGAATTGTCTGTCCGTCAGTCTGTCCGTCCGTCCGAAAACTTTAACATTGGCCATAACTTTTGCTGTATTGAAGATAGCAACTTGATATTTGGCATGCATGTGTATCTCCTGAAGCTGTACATTTTGAGTGGTGAAAGGTCAAGGTCATCCTTTCAATGTCAAAGGTCAAAAAAATCCAAGGGAAGTAATAAGCTTTAAAGGGAGATGATTTCTATACCCTGCCAAATGATAAATAGATTTTTTATTCAAAGCGGGCAAGTAGTAGGGGTCATTGTGTTTCTGACGAACACAATCTCTTGTTAACATAGACTTTATCAGTAAAAAGAACGACATGGTCATAGGTGTAATATTTGGTGAATGTAATATGTCACATCAGAGAGGGGTCCTCAAGTTTGTTTAAAATGATGTCTTTGCTGTCAAAATGCCCCAAACCCATGTGGTGGTTTGAAATTTTCATGTAGATTTATATACCAAGGAATGTTCTAATAACACTCCTGTAGTAAAAAGTTGCCCCAAGCCATGGGTTTCGAGTATTATATCGCTAAGCTACAGTTTCTCAGGTAAGCATTTAAGGATACCTCATTGTCCTTCAGTTAAATACCAAAATTGTGAACTGTTTTAGTTGAAAATTAAGCTTGTGCTTTAAGTAATGTCTTATATTAGCCTGTGCAATGGGGACATACTAATCAGGGATTGACACATGCTGTCTAATACTTAAATTGACTAAATATTTACATGCTTTTAACTTCTTTTTTTATAAAAGCCGAAAATACGCCTGTGCCTACTGTACAGGCCAAACACTTTACGCACATGCATTAAGCCGTGGCTTTCCCAGTGATTGGCTCAATTAAATATTTTATCCTCATAGGTCCAGCGATTGCGGAAACTAGCTGTCATAGACCCTGGTGGTTGGGCAAGGAGTTTCTTGCCACAGAAATGATCATCCCAATCAGGACTGGTCACATGACTTTCTAAGCAATCAGCCAAGCAATCAAATGGCACGAGTTCCCCCAATGAACATGAAGTGGGCTGAGGAGTATCTTGACCAATCAGAGCACAGACCATGGTCAGTATTGATCACTCAGAATTTACACAAAACTTGGTATGTAATAACTAATCATATGAAATGGCTTGGTATGTAGTGACCAATCAGACAAAACAACTTTGTATGTATTGACTTATCAGAACACAGGGCTTGCATGTAGTGACCAATCAGAAACACAGGACTTAGTATGTCTTGACCAATCAGGATACTGCTTGGTATGTTTTCACCAATCATAACGCAGGGCTTGGTATTTATGTACCAATCACAACACAGGGCTTGGTATGTCTGGACCAATCAGAACACAGGGCTTGGTATGTCTTGACCAATCAGAACACAGGGCTTGTTATGTTTTATGAATCAGAACACAAGGCTTGGTATCTCTGGGCCAATCAGAACACAGGGCTTTGCATGTCTGGACCAAGCAGAACACATGGCTGGGTATATCTTGACCAATCACAACACAGGGATGTTATGTCTTGACCAATCAGAAAACAACAATCGATGTCTCTTGACCAATCAGAACACAGGAGTTGGTCTGTCTTGACCAATCCAAACAAGGGCTTGGAATTGCTGGACCAATCAGAACACAGGGCTTGGTATGTTTTGACCAATCAGAACACATGGCTTGGTGTATCTTGACAAATCAGAACACAGGGTTTGGTATGTGATAATTGATATATCAATTTTCAACAATGATTTTTAGCTCGGCTGTTTTCGGAGAAAATCCGAGGTATTGTGATAGCCAGCTCGTCGTCCCCCGTAACCATGTGTCGTAGGTGTTGTGCTAAAACCTTAACATTTTGCTCTAAAATCAAAGTGCTTCCACCTACAACTTTGAAACTTCATATGTAGATGCACCTTGATGAGTTCTACACCCCCACACCCATTTTTGGGTCACTAGGTCAAAGGTCAAGGTCACTGTGACCTGTTATATAAACTTTAACATAGGCTCTAAAATCAAAGTGCTTCCACCTTCAGCTTTGAAACTCATATATAGATGCACCTTGATGAGTTCTACACTTATCACCCAATTTTGGGTCACTAGGTCAAAGGTCAAGGTCACTGTGACCTCTAAAAAAAAAAATTCTGACAAGCTTTCGCAGCCGAGCTTGGCACCTGTTCTGCGGTGCTCTGTTAATACAGTGAAAACTCTCTTTACGACCACCTCGGTATTCCGACCAACTCGCTAAGTCGACCACCATTTTTCAGTCCCGATTTGTTCCTTCTATATTTCAATGGTCGTTACACTCACTAATCCGACCAACCCGCTAATCCGCTATTACGACCACTTTTAATCAGTACCAATTATCGATATTGTTCTTAATTGACACCCGCCAAACGACTAGTAATTTTCACACCTTACTTGATCTGATGTTTGTGGTACTATCGGGCTTGTGTACGAAGCCATTCTGACCCAATTAACCACAATTAACGACAACGGTTTTTGGCATCAATTTGCGACACAGGTGTTAGATTTTCGGCACTTGTTATAATTTTTAACCATTGATTGACAATTAGCTATTATTATTATTGAGTCTTTGATGGGTAAATTGGTAGTTGTTTGGTACAACACTTTAAAGATTTATTACAGCGAATAATTTAACAGTTAGGATATTTGAGTAACACGGTTTTGTTCGTGATGGATATGAAAACCGACTTTTATACCATATCGTTATTCAAAATGGATAAGCGAAAACGGAAAGAGTTTGTGTTTAAAAGAAAAGATTGATTTTATCGACGCAAGTGATGGGAAATCTCAACGACGATTTATTCGGCATTGGAAAGACTCGGGTTCAAGCTATTCTAAAAAGAAAACCTCGACTTTTATTCGACCAAATGCTAAGCAGACGACAATTGACTCATTCATTAAGTAAACATCAAGGATCTTGATGAAAAGTACATATACATGTATTTACACTTCTTTAATGAACAACTTGAAATACTATATTTGTACAATGTATAATACAATGTATAAACGGATGACTGTTATATTGTATGCAAACAGATAAAGTTCAGTGAATATTTACGTTGTTGTAATTATATGTCCATCAAATTCATGAAAACTCAGAATTAAGACCACCTCGCTATTAAGACCACTTTTGAAAAGTCCCACAAGTGGTCTTAATAGCGAGTTTTCACTGTATAAACATTTTATCTGATTTTCAAAAAAGATACTTTGCAAAGCTATTTTTAAACTTCTGAAAGGTCAGTATTTGAACGTTATCAAACTTCCTTTATCTTTTAACTTCTTTGTTATTATAGCTGTTAAAAGATGTCATATTTTCGAACAAGTCTGTAAAATCTTGAGGTTTTATAAAAAAAACTGAATCCTCTAGATTCTTCCAAATATTTGAGCCTAGTTTTGACATAAAAATATATGAGCCTCGACTGCCTCGTTTTTGGAAACAAGGAGTAAAGTGTCGTCAAATATTAGCCTGTGCAGCTAAAACAGGTCTATCAGGGACGACACTCTCTGCCTTAATTGGATCTTCCCTAAGAAGAAACTTCCTTTAAAATAAAATTACCATTAAAGCTGAAAGTGTGGTCCCTGATTAACAGATTGAACAGGCTACACAACACTTTATGTGCAAGCCTTAAGCCTCGTTTTCCCATTTAGAGGCTTATATAATGAAGCTATATTTAAACTGTTGACAGGACAGAGGAATCTGAGAGAGAGATTTTCGATGACAGCAAATGGATTGATGATTTCACCGCAGAGTCCGGTGACCTCCAGAAAACCGCCCGTGACCTTTTGGACAGCGTAACGGATGACAAACTCAACAGCTCTGAGGTAATTTTAAGGGCGTTCTGAGAAAACTGGGCTAAATGCAAGCGCGTAAAGTGTAATCCCAAATTAGCCTTAGTCTACCTACAATGAATTTTCATTAAGAAGAGACCTTTAAACAACAAACAAATCTATAAAAGCAGAAAGTGTTGTTCCTGTGCAAACTGTACATGCTAATCTGGAAGAACACTTGGCACACGTGCATGCTCTTATTGCAAGGTTTTCCTTAAAGCCACACACCTTGAAATGAAATACATGGCATAGTATAATAAAGTATAAATAAGAAACCTATTTTATCTTTTCCAATTAGAATATATCTGGTGGTTACAAGGTCGAAATTTGTCTATTTTGCACTTAAAAACTTAAAAATAATTGCGTTTGTCGAAATGGACGTATACGTCTAGAAATCCTACTTTTGGTTTTAAAATCGGTACCGTTTGAAAAATACTAAATTATTTGCTAACAAGGCTATAGATTTAATTGTATCTATCTCAATTAGAATATATCTGGTTGTCACAAGGTAGAAATCCATCTTAAAAAAACTTAAAAATAATCACGTTTGTCGAAATGTACGTAATCATATAGAAATCCTACTTTCGGTTTTAAAATTAAAAATAATAATAAATTACTTGTTAACTAGGCTATTTAATGACAATTTTGCAAACTTTCAAATTGCATCTATATGAATTGATTAACATGTACTTAATTTCAAGGTGTGTGGCTTTAAACCATTTTCTTATGTATTTGCCATTTATTTGTATGTACCATTTAATAATAACTAAAATTCCAAGAAGGCCATAGAAACAATGCGTTGTTAGTGACGTGGCAGATTATGTTGGCAAGTCCAAAGTGTGCAGCAGTGCTTAATGTTTTTGAAACAGCGTTTTTGTAATTCAAATTAGGATAAACAATTTTGTTGGATGACTGGTACCCACACTACTAGAATATCAAATCAAGGTGTATGAAAATTATTCTAAATGCTCCAGGTATTTTACATTCGGCATTAAGCAATACCTGTAAAAAGGAAATTTGCAGTGTTCCTTTTCTGTATTTTCATTACTTTTGTTTATCAGCTGGTCACAATTTGTGACACATTTTTTTTACTGCTGTTGCTTTCCATGTTTTGAAATTGTTTATTTGTTTTATCCATTTTTAAACATTTGAAAGTCAATTGTAATATAATACAATTACAGGTTTTGCTTGTCAGATATGATTACAGCATTTGATAGGGTTTAAATGGCAAGAACATACTTCTTACATGATGAGAATGAACCACTGGTATTTTTTGCAAAACAAAAGATATAATTATACAGTTTAACACCACTAAATCAGATCCTCTTTTAACGGGAATCCTCTCTTAACCCTTTACCACTTTGATACATATTTTAACGCATTTGTAGTCCCTTAGAAAGTTACATTTAATTAAATACCTTTCTTTGAAAATTCAAGTTTTAAAGGCTTAATTTCCAACCCTTAGTTACTGATTAGCAGCAAACAGCATAAAACCTGAAAAGACTGCGAGTTAACTTACTTGCAGGCTGTTCTGGTTTTATGCTGGTTGCATAAGCCATTTTCACTTTGCTTCTTATGGCGGAAAGGGTAAACTGGATTAATCTTCTGGTATGGTTTTATTTTCCTGTAGATACATAATATGTAAAGAATCAACCCCAATACCTGAATCCTCTGCATTCCAAACACCAGTCTATTTGTATACCATAATTGCTTAGTACTGTGCATATATTCACCCTGCAAATAAAACCAGAACAAACTGCAAGTAACTTGCAGTCTGTTGAAGGTTTTATTCCATTTGCTGCTCATCAGAACCATAGGGTTGTGAATGAGCCTTGAAAACTTGACTTGCGTAACAAAGTACGTTAGAAAGGTCTTATATTTAACCCTTTCAGTGCCGGAACCGAATTTTAAAGGCCTTTGCAAACAGTTTGGATCCAGATGAGACGCCACAGAACGTGGCGTCTCATCTGGATCCAAACTGTTTGCTATTCTGATAGTATTCTTTGAAAAAAATCTAAGAAAATGCTAATTTTAGAAATTCAGCAGACGACATTTTAGCAGAAGACAAATTTCCCAGCATGCAAAGGGTTAATTTGATTGTCTAAGGGGCTATAAATGTATCTGAGTTATAAAGAGTTATGTCAAATTTTAAATTAAGTTAATAATAATAGCCCCATTTCTTTTTTGTTCGCAGTTCATGAGATTTGTACGTAAAATTGGAGACGGGGATATAACAATCAAAGATAACGAAGTGATTGAAAAATCACTTGAAGCTAAGTCAGAGGCCTGGGCAAATGAATTTGCAAGCTCTAGTCAAGAAACCCCCTCTCAGTCTCAGGTATTCACATTGATTGTTAGAGTTTGTGCTTTTGTGTGCTGTGTGTGCTACATGTAGTTGCTTGGGAATGCTTTCTTCATCTAATGGCTATAATGCTCAAATCACACTCTTACGTCCTATGGGTATAATCCACCTTAAAAATGTGTTGGCATGTATAACCCTTTACCACTTAGATACGTTTCTTTACGCATTTGTTGTCCCTTAAAAACTTAAATTTAATTTAAGTCTTTCTTACTAGATTCAAGATTTAAAGGCTTCATTTCAAACCCTTAGATCTTAATGAGCAGCAAACAGCATAAAGCCTAAACAACAGACTGTGAGTTACTCTCAGGCTGATAGGGTTTTATGCTAATTTTGTGCTAATTGCACATATCCTTTTTCACTTTGCCTCTAAGTGGGAAAGGTTTAACTGTTAACAAAAACCAATTCAACAAAAAAGCAAGCTGAATAATACTTTGAGACTATCCAGATAAATTGCTTACCTTATTTTTAGCTCGGCTGTTTTTTTAGAAAACCTGAGGTATTGTCATAGCCAGCTTGTCGTCCGCCATCAACCGACGTCGTGCTAAAACATTTTGCTCTAAAATCAAAGTGCTTCCACCTACAACTTTGAAACTTTATATGTAGATGCACCTTGATGAGTTCAAGGTCACTGTGACCTAAAAAAAAAATAATCTGGCAAGCTTTCGTTTATTCAAAAATGCACCCGCAGCCTAGCGTTGGCTCTTGTCTAAATATTATCAGAATAAAATGTATCAGCATTAGGAAGTAACTTAAATGTTCTCCTGTTGATATGACGTCATAGTTGTTGCTGTCTTTGTTAATCATTAGATTATTAATTATTTTGAAGCGAACATTTAACCATGCATTATTTTATAACATATCAAATGAAATAACTGTACTGTAACAGAAGAATGCAAACATCCATTTTGACCCTCTGCTATCATTCAATCTTACTGATTTGTTACTTTGATACTTTTTCTTTGTGTGTTCCAAATTTCTAACTATGCCTGGAACACTTCTCTTGTTTTGTATTCCTTGCCTTATGCTTTCCTTATTCCTATATTTCTTGTTTGATCCTAGATGTAACTAGAAAAACCAGCTTTAGCTTTACTTTTCTTAACATGCATAGGTAAAGTAGAAATTAGACTGGTCACCGTCTTTTCAAATTGTCGGAAAAAGACCGGTGTGAAAAAATGTGGGACTCTGAAAATTAGGCAAATGTTTGGGGGAAACTCTGAGAATTTTATTGAAACAAATCTAAAAACACTTAAAACACAGTAGTATGTGAAGTCTGAATAAAACATCTATTTGGGAATAAATTGTGTTTTTTTCAACAATGCATAATATGAAGTTTTACATGTTGTATTTATTTAGTTTGACATATTATACTTAAAATAGATACTTCCATATATAATAGCATCATTTAAATTGATTTTACTACAAAACTGGATTTTTTATTGATTTTTTTTTTAAATCCTCATAAAATAAAAACTAGTGTCCATGCGGCGCATGAACACAGTTTAAAAATACAGTAAAAAGGATACAAATACAATCACTGTTAATCAAAAGTAATGGAAAATAGCTTATTAAGCTTGAAGTATAGATAAAATATTACAAAAATAAATTCATATCATGAAATGAATAGTTTTGTTTGAGAAAATCACCAAAATGATGTCCATTCCATGTTTGATGTCTTATTCCACATTCACATAATACATATTTGGTCAGTATTAGAAGTTTACAAGTATAGGAATAGAAAAGTGTGGTTCAATAAGTAAGTTAGCTATCATTATTAAGTGCTTTTATTTGAGCAAGGGAGTTGAAATGTGTGGTTAATTATCAGTTAAAGGACACTGCATGATTGAAAAACGTCATTTCAGAGTGAATGACAGTGTGTGGTTAATTATCAATTAAAGGACACTGCATGATTGAAAAACGTCATTTCAGAGTGAATGACAGTATTCACTGTGAGAGCCACACTCTAGGAAAATGGGGCTAAGTAAATGTGCATTAATTGTCATCCCAGATTAGACTGTGCAGTCTGCACAGGCTAATCTGGGATGACACGTTCCGCCTTAACTGGATGTTTATTAAGAAAAGAGACAATCTTCCACAAAATCGGAAATGTTGTCCCTGATAAGCCTTTGTGGACTGCACAGGCTACTGTGGGAGGACTCTACACACATGCATCAAGCCCTGTTCTCCCAGAGCTTGGCTGAAACATTCCATGCTAGCTTGATTCCTAATGTCCCTAGTTTCTGTCCTCAGGGCCGTTCCCTGGTGGACAAGTGGGAGGAGGAATTTATGTCCGAGAAGGCTGTCAATGATGCGGAATTCTGGGAGAAGCTCGAGCAACATTGGCAGGATGTTGCACAGTAAGTGGAAGGCTATTTTTTATTTTTTTCAATATGTCTGAGTTTTGGCTTTTAGCTCACCTGATTGCTCAGGTGAGCTTTTGTGACCGGTGTTTGTCCGTCGTCTTTCCGTCCATCAGTCATCCACATTTGTTTGTAAACACTCTAGAGGCCACATTTATTGTCCGATCTTCATGAAAGTTGGTCAGAAGCTTTGTCCCAATAAAATCTCGGTCGAGTTTGAAACTGGGTCGTGCCGGGTCAAAAACTAGGTTACTAGGTCAAAAAAAAGAAAAAACTTATAAACACTGTAGAAGTCACATTTCATGCCCAATCTTCATGTAACTTTGTCAAAAGTGTTTGTCTTAATGATATGTTGGTTGAGTTCAAAAGTGGTTCCGGTCCGTTGAAAAACATGGCCGCCAGTGGGCTGGGCAGTTTTCCTAATTAGGCTATAGAGAAACCTTGTAAACACTCTAGAAGTCACAATTTTTGCCCAATCATCATGAAAGTTGGTCAAAACATTGGTTTTATTGATATCTCGGACAATTTCGAAAATGGTCCAGATTGGTGAAAAAACATGGCCGCCAGTGGGCGGGGCATTTTTCTCTATATGTATATAGTGAAAACATGTGAACACTCTAGAAGTCGCATTTTTGGCCCAATTTTCATGCACTTTGGTCAGAACATTTGTTTCCTTGATATGAGAGTTGAGTTCGAAATTGGTTCCGGTCAGTTGAATAACATGGCTGCCAGGAGGCAGTTTTCTTATATTTATATAGTAAAAAAAGCTTGTGAACACTCTAGAAGTCACATTTTTTGCCCAATCATCATGAAACTTGGTGAAAAGATTGGTTTTATATGTATCTCAAATGAGTTCGCAAATGGTCCTGATCGGTCAAAAATATGGCTGCCAGGGGGGTGGGCAGTTTTCCTCATGTGACTAGAGAGAAACCTTGTGATTGAACACTATAAAAGTCACGTTTTTTGCCTAATCATCGTGAAACATAGTAAATACATTGGTTTTATTGATTTCTCAAACAAGTTGGAAAATGGCTCAGATCGGTGAAACAAACTTTTTAGCTCACCTGATTGCTCAGGTGAGGTTTCAGGATTGGTCTTTGTCCGCCGTCTGCCCGTCCACATTTGGTTTGTAAACACTCTAGCATTCACATTTCTCAAGCATTCTTTATCAAAGTTGCTGAAAGATCTCAGTCAAGTTTGATAATGAGCAAAATCACATAATTAATGCCATAATTATTGCCCTTGGATTGTCCAAATTTTCATTATATTATACAAAATCCTTGTAAACACTCTAGAGGTCACAATTTTGTTTCAGATTTTATTAATCTTGGTCATAATATTTATTTTTGTAAGCAAAGTTTGATGTTTGGTAAGGGGGTCAACTCAAAATATAGGTCACCAGGTCAAATCTTACAAAAACAAAAACACTCCATACACCAGAGTTTTGGTTTAATAATGATGAAACTTGACCAGGATGTTTGTCTGGACAATATCTAGGTCAAGTTTGACGTTTGGTAAAGATTGAATGAACCGACTCCTCTCAGGTGAGCGAACTAGGGCCATCTTGGCCCTCTTGTTTGAGTTGATTTTGGAGTAAATGAGGGCCACTATGATTGGTTTAAGAGTAGGTGGATTCTTTTTGATTGGTTTGATGGTAAGCTGGGTCTACTGGTATTGTTATATTTCTGTATTAAGTATAACATTAAATGGGGAATTCTATATTAAGTATATTTAGTATAGCAGTAGGAGGGAGTTTTTATTTAGTTTAAAACTAAGTGGAGACTTCTTTGTTAAGTAACTGTATAAAGTGACTAATGTGTATGGTTTGACAATGAGTTGGGACTACTATATTTGATGTATTGAATGTGTAGACAATAAAAGCATTATCTAATCAGAGTGATTCCCCAATTGAAGCATCAAAACTTGATTTCCAGGACCAGTGAGGATCATGCCTGGTTGACAGAGTTTGATGACACAGCACAATACAAGGTAATAATGAGTTTGATGACACAGAACAATGCAAGGTAATAATGAGTTTGATGACACAGCGCAATACCAGGTTATAATGAGTTTGATGACACAGCACAATATAAGGTAAAAATGAGTTTGATGACACAGCACAATACAAGGTAATAATGAGTTTGATGACACAGCACAATACAAGTTAATAATGAGTTTGATGACACAGCACAATACAAGGTAATAATGAGTTTGATGACAAAGCGCAATACAAGGTAATAATGAGTTTGATGACACAGCACAATATAAGGTAAAAATGAGTTTGATGACACAGCACAATACAAGATAATAATGAGTTTGATGACACAGCGCAATACAAGGTAATAATGAGTTTGATGGCACAGCGCAATACAAGGTAATAATGAGTTTGATGACACAGCACAATACATGGTAATACATGTAATGAGTTTGATGACACAGCACAAAACAAGGTAATAATGAGTTTGATGACACAGCACAATACAAGGGAATAATGAGTTTGATGACACAGCGCAATACAAGGTAATAATGAGTTTGATGACACACAGTGATATTTTTTCATTTTTAAACAATGAGTTTTTAAAGTGCACATGTGCTGAAACAATGAGCTTTTTCCAAAAATAATGAGATTTTTTGGTTTTCAAATTATTCAAAGCAATGATGTTTTTTCCTTGCATGCTACAAAGTTGGATTTAAGCTAGGGTGCTTGAATAGCAGTAACGTGGTCTGATAAAGCAGCAATAATGAGTTTGATGACACAGCGCAATACAAGGCAATAATGAGTTTGATGACACAGCACAATACAAGGTAATAATGAGTTTGATGACACAGCGCAATACAAGGTAATAATGAGTTTGATGACACAGTGCAATACAAGGTAATAATGAGTTTGATGACACAGCACAATACAAGGTAATAATGAGTTTGATGACACAGCACAATACAAGGTAATATTTAGCTGCATAGAATCTAATACCAAACAATGTTTCAGACATCAATCTTAATATGAGTTATTAATAAGGGAAGAATAAATCAGAAACTTTTGCCATGTGTTATTAGGAAACCAATCTATCAAGTAGTGTGTATCCCCACATCTAGACATTCTTAGGCATGCATTTAAATTTCTAGAGTGAAAACCCTAACAACAGATCATTTGAGACTCGTTCTGAGAAAACTGGGCTAAATGCATGTGCGTAAAGTTTCGTCCCAGATAAGCCTGTGCACTTCGCACAGGCTAATCAGGGATGATACTTTCCGCTCCTATGGTATTTTTTGTTTAAATGAAGTCCCTTCTTTCCGAAAATCTTGTTAAGGCAGAAAGTGTCGTCCCTGACACTTAACGCACATGCATTAAGCCCAGTTTTCTCAGAACACAACTTTTTTAATCACATTTTCATCTTTGTTCAAATTATCAATGTGCTTGTGTCAAATATATTGTCAGCCAAACTCAAGTACATATTAATGTTTGTATGTTTTGCACTACGTACTATTTTACGCAGTTGAATACATATGTGTTTTACGTTAGCTTGTTTGTTACATTCTCAACCTATATGAACATGAGGAAAAAAGAACAAGGATATTGATGTTCAAGTTAAAGGACATAATGTTGGATATTTCTGATGTGACCTGTTACTCCTTAATGCAGCTACATGAGACAAGTGAAAAAAGCATAACATCAATAATAGATAATTATTTTGAGAGGAAGGCAGGGCATGGAATGAATTAATTTAAATAAATCAAAATAGGACAAACCGGTACATATCATTTGGACAAAAAGTGCTAAAAATATGCATCCATTTAGTTTGTTCTAAAAGCTGTTGCCAATAAATTGTAACTTATATCAATTGGTATAAATACAACATCACACAGGCTGTGACCAGGAAGGTTAACATTATAATACATTTGTGTGGATCAGTCTGTAAAAGGTTATTAATCAAACTTGTGACTATGTTTAAGCCTCACTTAGGAAACAAGGGTGCTTAATGCAGTTGCATAAAATGGGGCTGAATGGATTTGCCTAAAGTGTTGTCCCAGATTAGCCTGTGCAGTTTGCAATGGCTAATCAGGGACGAAACTTTCCACCTTAACTGGATATTTGTTAACAAAAGACTTCCTTTAAACGAAAATCCATAAAAACGTTATCTGGAACTACACCTTTAGGCAAATCCTTTAAGCCCCATTTTCCTAAGGCAAGGCTCATGTGCAGTCAATCGGTTAACAGATAAGTTCAGTTTGATAACAAACATTTTCCAGATTGAAAAAAAAAAATTCCCGCTTCAACTTCCCTTAGTGATCTTGCATGTTGAAACTAATTGGTGACAGCTTATTGACCAAACAAAATTACTGTTGCTTCACATCAGGAGTACAAATTTGAAGAGGAAAATCCCCTGTTAGACCACCCAGACCCGTTCCAGGCTGGACTAGAGAAGCTTCATCAAGGAGACATACCCAACGCAGTGTTGCTGTTTGAAGCTGCTGTAAAGAAAGACGAGACACATGCAGAGGTAAGTTTAAGTTCAAACCTATTTTTTATCCCTCGCCAAAGGCCGATAGATATGGAAATGGTGTTATCTGTTGGTCCGTTTGTCACAAACTTTTCAGGTCTGTATCTCAAAAACTATATAAGATATCAGCATAATTTTTTTTTCTGGATGTTGGTCTGTTGGTAGACCAGCTCGTTTCCGATCAATTACTTGTGAATGGATTGACCAATTGGCTATTTTTGTGTGTGACAATATATTCCATGTGAATATCCCATCACGATATCGGAACATTTACGAGCGAAATGCCCAATTGGCGTTGGGCAGCGTCGGAAACACAACTTAGCTCTCTTGAATACGTCATTCTTCTGATGCTGCCCGAAGCCAATCTCGCATTGGCTCTTAAATGTTTGGCTATTGTTGTGGGAAATTCATATGGAATATATTGTGGCACAAAAAAAAAGAGTTTTGTTTTGCATTAAATCTATGTTTCCAGGCCACATAGATATAGCATTGAAAATTTGGCTTTTGCTATAAGGAACACTGATTTTTTTATGTGTTAACTTTATTTTACGAAATATTTGTTGATTTTGAGTATTTATGTGACTTTAAATACAGGACATCAAATATTACCATAAATGTATTTTATCACATGCCATACTTTGTTTCCCATGTAATATAACAATTACAAATATTTTTATCTTACACATATGTAATATAGCATATTTTTATGTCATTTAAAGTTCTGCATGTGGATTTAAGCTTGCCTACTTTAATAATAACAACAGGTTATGTCCCTTTTCTCAACTTAGACATTCAATGACATCATGCTACAAAATATGACATGAGGCGACATGGGTTAATGAATTTTCTTCATATATTTAAGTCATGGTCTAGGAAATTTGGGTTTAATGGGTGTGTGTTCAGTGTTGTCAAAGATAAGCCTGTGAAGTCTAAACAGGCTAATCAGGGACAACATTCTTTTCTTTTATGGTATTTTTTGTTTAAAGAAATTTTTTCGGAGTGAAAATCAAGTTAGGATGGAAAGTGACGGCACTGGTTAACCTGCTTGTCTGGGACAACTATTCATGCACATGCATTAAGCCCGGTTTTCATAGAGTGCAGCTTATTTTGTTATGTCACTTTGATTATTTCTAGGCTTGGCAGTATCTGGGCACCACACAGGCTGAGAATGAACAAGAACCTGCTGCTATTGCTGCACTCAACAGGTGAGATTGCTTTCTTTTTAGCCGCGTTCTGCGAAAACTGGGCTAAATGCAAGTGCCTTGATTGTCATCCCCGATTAGCCTGTTTAGTCTGCACAGGCTAATCTGGGTGATACTTTCCACCTAAACTGGTCTTTTGATTAGAAAAAACTTTCTTTAAATGAGAAATACCTTAAAAGTGGTAAGTGTAGTCCCTGATTTGCCTTTGTGGACTGCTTGAGCTAATCTGGGATGATACTTTACGCACATGCATTAAGCCCAGTTTTCCCAGAATGAGGCTCTTTTACAGTATACAGTGATTTTTTTTTAGCTCACCTGATCACAACCGTACAACAGAAAACCTGCTTAGTTCCTTTGTGTCTCAGGTGAACGCTGTGAGGGCTTGTTCCCTGTTCATTGTATAGCTGTCCTCAAGCTGGTATACACAAGATCTGGTATTGTTTAACCCATTTATGCCTTGTGGACTCTCCCATCCTTCTTAATTGGATCAGTTTATTTCCAAAATAAGGGGTGTCTAGTATATTTATTTCTATATTTAGAATATTTCTTACAGAAATTCCTTTTAGCAAACAGTGTAGGAAAAAGGCCTTGGCAAACAGCGTAGACCCAGATGAGACGCTGCATGATGCGGCATCTCATCAGGGTCTACGCTGTTTGCCAAGGCCTTTTTTCTACACGCTAGGCATAAATGGGTTAATGTAACCTTTTGGAATTAATTTTTTCCTGGTTGTTTTGACTGTTAAAACACTGTAGTCTTCTAAACTTTATTATGGAGACAGACGGTTTCCAACTAAGGTCCATTGTATTGACAGTTTATGGCCTAATAAGCCCTCTCAAGTTTGTGGCCTTCAAAATAACCTGTACTTGATGTCTTGGAAAGATTGAATGCTCTACCAATCAGTGCTACAGATAACATGCTTAAAGGCGTAAAAATGAATTAAATTTCTTAAATAACGATTTAGATTTAAAATCTTTGTGTAAAGTTACGCATTGAAAAAATAAAACACGAATTCGAAATTTTCGAACGTGCGTAAATCTTCCAGTAGCAAATTGTATACGTTAAACATTTCATCCCAGTTCTGACTCGCCTAGGCGCTCAATTAAAACTACAACTTTAAGTCAACGCCACTCAAGCGTTTGCTGTGAGAAAGAGCCACACCTAAGAACAGTCAAAAGGCTAAACGGTCTTGATTCTGTTCTCCTAGTATTGCAGGCGAGTCATTACTGTTTATTGTACCTTTTTAATTACACTTATCGTAATTTTTATACACAAGTAATATACTGTATACCTATTCAAAATGTCATTAAAATTCAATGTTAAATATAGTTTTTGATATGACATTAACGGCGACCAAAAGGCCATTATGACCTAAGCCGAAGTGTCAGTGACCGTTTTACATAAAAAATCAAAATGGCTGACCGAAGTGGTGTATCGAAGCGTGGAAGGCAAATTTCCAAGACTATAAACCAAAATGTTGAATTGTTGATGTGTCACAAACAATGAATAAAAAATTATTTGGTAATATATTGTTAAGAATTAATTTTATAAATAGGGGGTTAAATAAGAATTAATTTTTAAAATAGGGAGTAAATAAGAATTTGACCAAATTTTTATCTGGAGCTCTGCTCCCAATAATCCAGAACTTTTGCAATATAAAAGATAGCAACTTGATATTTGGCATGCATGTGTATCTCATGGAGCAGCACATTTTGAGTGGTGAAAGGTCAAGGTCATTATTCAAGGTCAAAGTAAAAAAATACAATCCAAGGGAAGTAATAAGCTTTAAAAGGGAGATAATTTCTTAACCTGCCAAATGATATATTGAAATTTTATTCAAATAGGGGGCATTGTGTTTCTGACAAACACATCTATTGTTTAGGTTTCAGTTGCATGAACTTAAAAGAAGTTTAAAGCACACACAATTGAAAGTATTGTTATTCTAAACTTTAATTGAGTTTCAGCACAGTTTTTATGTATTATTTTAATTTTTGCACATCATCTTGTCTTTAGGTACATTGAGCTGCAGACTGGCAACCTCACTGGGAAAAGGGGGTAAAATGCATTTGTAAACTGTTGTAACAGATTAACCTCTCCAGTCCGCACAGACTAATCTGGGAAGACACTTTCCACCTGAACTGAATTTTGCCTAATGTTTAGCGCATAAATATGTTTTTCAGGTGCTTAGACCTTCAGCCCGGCAACCTTACTGCCCTGATGTCTCTGGCAGTTAGTTATACCAACGAGTCCCTGGCATCACATGCATGTAATACCCTGAAACTGTGGCTGAAAAACAATGAGAAATACGCTCACCTTGTGCCTGAACCTGTGGAGAAAGCACCCAAAGTGTCCTCATATGTGTCCAGGTAAGAGCAGACTTCCAGAAAGCACCCAAAGTGTCCTCATATGTGTCCAGGTAAGAGCAGACTTCCAGAAAGCACCCAAAGTGTCCTCATATGTGTCCAGGTAAGAGCAGACTTCCAGAAAGCACCCAAAGTGTCCTCATATGTGTCCAGGTAAGAGCAGACTTCCAGAAAGCACCCAAAGTGTCTTCATATGTGTCCAGGTAAGTGCAGACTTCCAGAAAGCACCCAAAGTGTCTTCATATGTGTCCAGGTAAGTGCAGACTTCCAGAAAGCACCCAAAGTGTCCTCATATGTGTCCAGGTAAGAGCAGACTTCCAGAAAGCACCCAAAGTGTCCTCATATGTGTCCAGGTAAGAGCAGACTTCCAGAAAGCACCCAAAGTGTCCTCATATGTGTCCAGGTAAGTGCAGACTTCCAGAAAGCACCCAAAGTGTCTTCATATGTGTCCAGGTAAGTGCAGACTTCCAGAAAGCACCCAAAGTGTCCTCATATGTGTCCAGGTAAGAGCAGACTTCCAGAAAGCACCCAAAGTGTCCTCATATGTGTCCAGGTAAGTGATGACTTCCAGATAAGGTTTTATATGCAAGGGTTATTGACCCTCTGACCATCAGCTAAAAAGTGAGCCTTGCACTGGGAAAAGGGGGCTTAATGCATGTGGGTAAATTGTCCTCCCAGATTATTCATTACATGCAGTCTGCACAGGCTATTCAGGCACAAAAATAAGCAGTCATGCATTTGCACAGTATGGCCACAAGTTATGCTGTCCACTATAAAATTATGCTATGTTTTGTGGTCTTATAATGACTACTCATCAGAGTATGCAGATGCCAAGAAATATCTGGACGAACATTTTTAATAAAAAAAACATCATAAGGCCTTTTTTTGAACGATTTGGCTGTATTTCATTAATTGTCATCTTTAAATATTGCTATTACGCCATATGCAGCAAGTGTAGCTAAAGACAAGCCTGTGCTCAATTTCAGTGAACAGCACAAGGAGATCCAAGACCTGTACATCCGGGCTGCACGGGGGGCGGTGACGGGCGAGATAGACGCAGATGTGCAGTGTGGTCTGGGGGTGCTGTTCAACCTCAGTGGAGAGTACGACAAGGCTGTAGACTGCTTCTCCGCCGCACTCCAAGTCAGACCTAAGGTGGGTTGAAGCAAATGTGGGTTGGAGCATTTTAGGGCCCGTATTTACCAACCCATTCTTCAAGGGGGTGATTTCTCCTCCTTTCAACTTATTTCCTCCCTTTCAATTTGAAAATAATTTTTTTAATAGTTATTAACTTTTCTGGATCTATATACAAATGAAGAGTTTAGTTCAAACCTGTTAGGGAATTTTCCTCGCCTAATGTGGTAGTTAAATTTGACCTTGAACTGAGGGTCCGCGTTTAGGTTTTGAAATCTGCGTTTAGGTTTCGAAAAAGCATTTTTCGGGGGCATATTTTCTTCCGATGGAGACAGCTCTTGTTTATACTTTCTTTTTTACATATGCATATTTTTCTCTGTATTTCCCTTGAATCTTTTGGCCTTTCAAAACTGGTCTGCCATAAAAACAAAATGGAAAAAAAGTAGTTTTTACCTATCATCCAAAAAAAGTGTATTGTCAAACTTTGCTTGTTTATTCATCATAAAATTAAACTTATCACCTTATGTTTACATATTGCATAATGTTAACTACCCCCCGGTAATGAACTTATGTCTGATTATCAACTTATGTTTACTAATCATATTATGTTTTCTTTTCAAATTTGGTTTACTTATAGCCTTATGTTTACCTATTGTTGTATCAGGTTTACTTAATGCCTTATTTTTATGCCCCCGCAGGAGGGCATATAGTGATCGCACTGTCCGTCAGTCGGTCTGTCTGTCCCTCCGCCTGTCTTTCCTTCACACTTCGCGTTTAGGTTTCGAAAAATCATAATTTCTATGTCGCTTTAGATGTAACATTCATATTTGGTATGTATTTGTGTATATAGACAAGGCCTTTGCATGTGTACACAAATTTTGACACGTATGACTTAGGGTTCGCGTTTAGGTTTCAAAAAATGCTCATAACTTATATCAAAACGTTTATTAGGGGCATATGTCATCCTATGGAGACAGCTCTTGTTTCTTATGGCCTTATGTTTACATGTACTAATCACCTTACTTATTACGCAACATTTCTTGATAAGGTAAATTGTTTTAAGGTTAAACCCACAGCTTCACTTATCACAGTTTGTTGATAATTTGTCATGCATTTAAGGCTCATCTAAACAGCGATTTTGTATTTCCAATTGGATAAAAAATGAAATTGGGAACATTCGCACTGTGAAATCTCCAGATTGGGAATTAAAGGTCTATTAAATTGCTTGGTACTTAATTGCCGAAACTCAATTAAATATTCTTGTACATGACATTTTGCTGAAATGTTAAGTTTCAGTGCTCATTTATTTATTCTATGGCAGAAAATGCACTTTTGGAACGAAATTGATGCAACTTTCCTTCTTTGGGGGAATTTTTAAGAAGTGAATTGGAAATTTAGTTATTTTTCTTCATTGTAAAGTGCCTTTATGAGTTCTTTATAAAGAAGGAGAACAATCACTTGCGTTAAATTTTCTGTTTTATCCAGGATGCCTTGCTGTGGAACAAGCTGGGCGCCACACTGGCAAATGGGAGCCGCAGCGAGGAGGCAGTGGACGCGTACCACAATGCACTGCAGCTTGCGCCTGGGTTCATACGTTCACGATACAACTTAGGCATTGCCTGCATCAATCTTGGGGCACACAGGTATAAGATAAGAACAGAATGGGTTTACGAATGTTTGTGTTGTAATATTGTTGTATGGAACTCTCCTGTCTTTTTATCACAGCTGAAGTGTTAGAATTCAGCTGTGAGAATGCTTTTATACCGGTCATGTTTGAAAAGTTTCTATACTAAAATTTGAACTTTATACTGAAATAAATAGTTGACAATTTAAAAAATAGAAAACCCCACTGTGGGCTCAATGGCATTATAGGGATCAGCCATGCAGCCCATGATATGGATTCAAATGGAAGGCCTTGGTCCATATACAGGGTTCGCACTGACCTTGAAAAGTGCTTGAATTTCAATGTTTTCCTTGAAAAGTGCTTATAAAGGCTGTGGAGTGCTTAAAAAGTGCTTATTTGCATATAAAAACTTAAAAATACTTAAAAAGTGCTTATTTTGGGCTTCAAAAGTGCTTGAAAAACTTGTTCCACGAGTCCGAAGTCGTAGTTTTTTTTCACGATTTATGACGGTTCCGATCTGTTCATACTGGCAGGTACTGGATCGGTACCGGTTTTAGAACGGAAGGGAGGCAACTACTTCTAATCTTCCGCGAATATGGTCTACTTCCTTGTTGTTTTTTTATGCCCCCGGTAGGGTGGCATATAGCAGTTGAACTGTCCGTCAGTATGTCAGTCTGTCCGTCCGTCCGAAAAAAAAACTTTAACGTTGGCCATAACTTTTGCAATATTGAAGATAGCAACTTGATATTTGGCATGCATGTGTATCTCATGAAGCTGCACATTTTGAGTGGTGGAAGTTCAAGGTCAAGGTCATCCTTCAAGGTAAAAAAAAAATACGGCGCAATAGGGGGCATTGTGTTTCTGACGAACACATCTCTTGTTTTGTACACATTATGCCATTACGGTGCTGACAAGTTAAAATATGCCAGGGAATAAGTGCATTTTTCAGAAAGGGTGGCTTTTGAAGTCCCCTTGGGTTGTTGACAACCCCGATTCTAAAGTAAAAGCATCTTGTAAAGTATGCATCAATAATTTTTCTTCAAAATTAATTTGTAGCAGATGCATAATTGTCTTTAACACTTTGTAGCAGCTAAATTATACCACAGGAATATCTGTTATGAACATTTAGAATACATATTCAATACAAATAACAGGTTTTGTTTTGGTATGTGTAATGCCGTAGGTCAATTACTATATCATAATGAAATATCTTACTTTTGATTAAACAGTTGTTACTGTAGCAGGGTAGTGCAGACTGTTGTAAGTCACATAGAATGTAAAGCAAGAAGAGTCCAATTTAGTGAAACGTTGTCAGTATTAGACACAGAATAATATACAGTTTTCATTTGGTCGGACTAAAAAAGTGCTTGAATTTGGATTTTTGCCATTGAAAAGTGCTTTAAAAGTGCTTGAATTTCATTAGAGAAAATCCGTATGAACCCTGATATACTGTTTATGTCTTCCTGGCTGGTCACTGTTATGACATTTGGTCAGAAGTGTGGTTTTCTATTTCTTATATTGTACAAAACATGTTTAATCTAAATATTTTATATTTAAAGTGTTATCCAATTTTGAAAGAATTGATTACATGAAACTTTTTTTTATTTTTTGATTCCATAAAAAATTCTTTACTTTCACACTTTGTCAAGTATAAATCTTCTTCTATTCAGAGAAGCCGTGGAGCATTTCCTCACCGCTCTGAACATGCAGAAGCAATCGCACGGCTTGAAAGACCCGAATGCAGTCATGTCCCAGAACATCTGGAGTACCTTGCGCATGGCCATATCTCTGCTTGGTCGCAGTGACCTGTATGCATTCTGTGATAAACGTGATGTTGACACGCTAATTAACGAATTTGGTCTCAATAACGGTTCTTGATATGGCAGCTTTGGTGATAGGACTTTTTGTGATACAAGCTTTAGTGAGACGAATTATTCCATTGATGGTAATATCTATTGTGACGGATGTCAGCATGTTTGCAATTCATTGAAACCAAGAGCTGAGGACTTACAGACATGTGTAAGCTCAAGTGATAATCAGGTGCCCTGGGATTGTCAAAAGCCGGGTGAAAATATTGTTTGTACGCAGTATTTTCATGGGTGTGGAATACAGTGTCATTCGGAACAGCTTGGAATGCAAACACCCTTGGGAGAACTGCGGAGTGAAAGGCTGACAGATTCAGGGGAAATAAAGAGGGACACAAAAATATGTGAAGATGAAAGTATAGCAAATCAGCATGTTAATCAAAACCAAGACTTCCATTATATGGATTTTTCACTTCCAGGGGTCCTAAAGCTAATATTTCAGTGATGAAATTTTTCAATTTAATGAATTTATGATTCCCTGTAGATTTTGTTTTTGTTAAATAAATAATTGCATGAATTTATATTGTAAGAAGTTGTAAATAACAGAATAAGTGTTTAATCCAAATGTTTATGACTTACTAAAGCGCAAAAGGTGTTTTGCAGAATATGAAAGGGGTCAGGAGCCCTCTTAAACAAAGCTTCTTACAACCTTAGTTTTAAGGTTTTCTTGATTTTCTAAAAATTCCTGTAGTCACTTGCAAGGTAAGACTATTCGAATAATGTATATTTACATTTTAATTTTTAGGACAGGTAAATATTGCTTAGATGATGATTTTGTATTTATTTTTGTATAAAGCATTAACACTGGATTTCTCATTGACAGATTTTACCTTAATATGTTCCTTAAGTACGTCTTAAAGGGATCTTTTCACGGTTTGGAAAATTGACAAAATTGAAAAAAGTTTTTCAGATTCGCAAATTTTCGTTTTAGTTAGGATATTTTTGAGAAAACAGTATTACGGAACATTTACCATGGTCTAATATAGCCAATATATGCATCTTTTGACGATTTAAAAACCTAAAAATTATAAAGCGTTGCAACGCGAAACGATTGAATAATTTGGAGAGTTCTGTTGTTGTCGTTAAATTTTGTGAAACTACGAAGATTGATCATATAATGCATAAAATACTTTAACCAAGTATGCTTGGCAGAATAGCCGAGCGGGCTAATGCGTTTTTACTCCAGGTTACTCCAGGACTCCGGGGGTCACTGGTTCGAGTCCAGCTGAGGCTACTTTTTTTCTTATTTTAAATTTTATTCTTGATTTTTTACTGGAGCTTTTAAGATCCAATGTATACATTTATCAATATAAAGCATTTAATGACTTATTTCAAAACATGCCAAAAACTGTGGAAAGGCCCCTTTAAGCTTTTTTCAAACGTTAACTTCAAACCGAGCCCAACTCCAGTGCTTATGTCATTAACAAATTTAAAAAAAAATAAGGCGGTGATTTATTTTAAAACATATACTAACTTACACTCCATTATAAAACCATTTTTGTTTGTTTTAACTTTTAAGAATATCCTTTAATAATAAGTATAAAATCTCAGACAAGGTGAAGGCGGTTCCAGACTGTATTTGATTGTATCAGATATAATGTACTCTTTTTTCATGCTAGGTATGGTTGCTATATTATCTCGTAATACACTCTTGATCATGCAAAAGTATTGTGGTGGGGTTGAAAATAAGGTAACTAAATCACGAAGAAGATTTACAAGTTATGAAATAGCCACAGTGCTTTTTCTGTTATGTGGTTCAAAAAATTTTGTTGAGTACTTGTTTATGCGTGTGACAGACTTATAATATAATAGTCATATAATAGTGGTGCTTTGTTTTCCAATACCTTATCATTTTTCAAAATTACCTCCCTTGATTTCAATTTGATATGCATGTTCTATTTAAATATTTAATCTTTTTAGATGAAATAGGCAATCAAATCAGAATGATGTTAATTCTGTGTAGTGCAGTATTTATGTCTGCTATTTCCCTAGATATTAAGGGAAGCGGACAACGACAACGAGCGGTCATGGTATTGTAATGAGCATGGGGGGGGGGGGGGGGGAGTTAGAGGGTTTGGGTTAGGGTAAGCCTTAACCCATACCTTAACCCTTACCTGACCCCTAACCTAACGATAACCCAGGGTTATCTCCCCTATACCATGCCTCGCTCGTTGTAATTGTCCTCCTTCCAGATATTAATGACTATATGCAATAAAATATAGATATATGCACTTACATTTCTTGATATAAAACAGCATGAACAAGTAATATAACTATAAATGATTTTAGTATACTTAAAGGAAGCATTTAATACATTTAATACATAAACTTGTCAATACTGCATGTAATTGTTATTAAAACTTATTTTGCATATTGCACAATTGGTGCAAAAAGGTACCCTGTGCCTTTTTATTTCAATGTCACATGGTTTCTTTTTGCGCCAATGGAGCAAATTATGTACATGCTTTTAAATTGAACTCCATGATGTAACATCAACATCTGGCTACAACATCAAAGGGGGTGTTTATTACAAGAAGGCAAGACTTGAAACTTGCCTTAAAATTTCCTCAACATTAGCCTTTCTTGCAGTTTGTAATTTGATGATAGTTACATGATTGTAACTCCTTCACATTTATATATCAGATACACCAATATTCTTGCACACCCATTGCTATATAAACATCGATGGCAAGACGGTTTTATTGCCTTTAGGGACAGAAGTAATGCAACACCTTGTAAATGGGATTGGTGATTGCAGTAATTTTATTTTGGGATTTGAGTATTTAAATCAAGGGCTACGTGATGTATCTGATTGTAATGTGTATTTGGTGTACATATTTTATACAACTGCACTAGGTGTTCCAGGAAATGTTTACTACCGATCTGTTACCATATCTAGCCCCAAGCTGTTTGTTACAAAATTAATCATTGCATTTCGTGCATTGGTAGAAAATATTTTACTTGGTATTGGCCGAAAAGCAGTTTCATATCATTCATATTGATAGTTTTGAATATTCCTGTCAATAAGATATAATGCTATTTATATAGAGTTGTGAATTGTTCATAATGTTTACAAAGAAATGCTTTAAATACATAGACCACATAATAGTAATTATGAAACTAACAAATTTTAATTTAATTAACAATCATGTATGTGTTCAAAAATTTGAATTGACACTGCCATGTGTGTTAATCACTCAAACAAAATAAATGCATTTTTTAAGGGTAGATTATACAATAAATGTTTGTGTTTTTGATATGGTCGGCATTCTTAATACAGAAAAGTATGACAGATTTAACTATAATGAATATAATATTGATAGGGCATTTTTTTCTATTTTAGTATTTTCTGTAGATCCAAAGTCATTTACTGATGTGATTTATGTCCACCCACCATTGCTTATGTGATAGTGTTGGGAATGCTTAGAAGATTTTATTGAAAAGCTTCCTTGTATGTGAACATGTTTGTTTAATTGATTTTTTTTTTTTTTAAGTTTTGTCCTTTTTTCGATTTTTGATAGGTTTTCACTGTCAATATTTCATGGTTGTGCCAAATTCATAATTATTTCGCAGACAAACATGTGTTTATTTTTATCTTAAATTGTTAAAATAATGTTGCACAATCAAGTGTTAACAATTAGACACAAGTACACATTTTTGTGATGAGAAACAAATGCTTTAGTTTGAATAATTCGAGTCAAATCTTTACTGATACAAAAAGTGTATATTTAAGTGTAAACTATTGTGTCATTACAACTTGATGTTTCCAAGAGCAAAATAAGTATTAGTTACAGAATATTTTATATGATGTCGGACATTTTTTCAAAGTTAACAACTGGAGTATTCTTACAAAAATATGTGTCTTGTTCTGAGAAAATTCGGCTTAATGCATGTGCGTTAAGTGTCGTCCCAGATTAGCCTGTGCAGTCCGCACAGGCTAATCAGGGACGACACTTTCCGCTTTTATGTTTTTTTTAGTTTCAAGGAAGTCCTTCCTTGCCGAAAATCAAGTTTAGGCGGAAAGTGTCGTCCCTGATTAGCTTGTGCGGACTGCACAGGCTAATCTGGGATGACACTTTACGCACATGCATTAAGCCCAGTTTTCTCAGAACGCGGCTCATATCATGACTTGTACAAGAACATAATTGACTTCCAACGTTCTGCAAAGATGAATCGTATTTTAGTTATGTTAAAAAATAAATATTTATGTTCAAAATCATGTGTTCAATGTGGATAAAAGGAATAAAATTCTACAATTTTAAACTGTTAAGGTCAATGTGTACCAAAATTAGATACATTTCAAGTAATATGTGTTTTTCATCAAATGAATACCCATAACAAAAATGATGTTTTAGTTGTACATATTTAAGATATTTAAACCTTAAATACTATTCATTACAAGGGGCGCAATGTTTGTAACTTTTTCATATAACAATACATCATTGTTTGGTTGATACCGTTCAGTACCGCTACTTGCTGCATTTATAGTGGTGGCTTAAATGCAAATAATTAAAGGGATCTTTTCACGCTTTGGTAAATTGACAAAATTGAACAAAGTTGTTTCAGATTCGCAAATTTTCGTTTTAGTTATGATATTTGTGAGGAAACAGTAATACTGAACAATTACCATGCTCTAATATAGCCATTATATGCATCTTTTGACGATTTTAAAACCTAAAAATTATAAAGCGTTGCAACGCGAAACGATTGAATAATTTGGAGAGTTCTGTTTTTGTCGTTAAATTTTGTGCAACTACGAAGATTGCTTATATAAGGTATAAAATACATCACATGTGTGTACACGGCGGAATAGCTCAGTAGGCTAAAGCGTTTTTACTTTAGGACTCTGGCAGGACTCCAGGGGTCACTGGTTCGAAACCTGCTCCGGGCAATGTTCTTTTCCTTTTTTAATTTTATTCTTGATATTTTACTAGAGCTTTTACGATCCAATGTTTACATTTATCAATATAAAGCATTTAATGAATAAGTTTAAAAAAATAGTGTTTAACTTTATGTATACATGTATTGTGTGTCTAAAGCACACGATCATTCATAAATAATACAACGGATAAAACGTAGGAACAATAGAGTCGTATTATTTACAATTTCAGCGCAGAATTGCCTCTTCGGCTCCAGACAGTGAAGTGTGAACAGCAACTTTATACGGTCTTGCGTGCGGAATGTTTCTGACGCAAAAACAACTTTGTTCACGTCGATGTCTACTTGGATCAAAGCCTCTGGCGAGAGCCTGTCATATATCCAAGTAGACAAGGACATCAGTGTTGTTCGGCCATTGTTTACATGCGCCTCATTCCATCCACCATTCTATGTTTTCTAATCTCATACGTTTGAGATTTGAGGCTGAGGAAGACTTAATGTCATAAGGACATCATGTCAACTCGTACAGGCTTTGCATATTATTACGTAAAAACCTTTCCCTTATTTCATAATTTCCAAGACAAAATACACTAGTAAGAAAAATGGAAAACCCATTCTATTAGTCACGTTTTGTCATCAGTTTTTTGTCGGCATATGTGTATTTGATTAAAATTGTTGAAGACGCGCGTTTGGTCTGTTAATACTTCTTGGGTAAATGTGAGGTTCGAAAACCGTTTTAAGCTCACCATGCGTTTCATTGACTGTACATAGTCGTTAATCACAGTTTTAATAAATTAATGTTTAAAGTTGTTTTCTGTTATTAAAATAGTTGACGAGAACAAACATTTCTCTCCTGATACCGTTAAAGCACACTTATTGATTTGACTTTCTGGAAAAAAAGTGTTTGAAGTGTAACGTAAACTTAATTGTCGACCTGTACGTAATAACTCATGTGTGTTGTTATATGCGATTGACAAATGAGGAAATTAGGGGATAAACTAAGACGTATGGTGTACCGTTACTGTCATAAGTGAAATGATTAACTTGCAGGTGCATGTATTGTAAATAAGGTGCAATTTTGTTTAAAATGTTAATGAGACACTTTCGCGCGCGGGGTTTAATTATGAGACGGAAGTATTCATTAGTCAACCAACCCACTGGTGACTCAAGAACGATGGGACGAATATTTTCTTATCTCTTCATTTTCCAGGTATTTGTTAACATATTACATATGAACGACATCCTATGCTGTCCACCGAGTGTCCACATTAAACCCCACGTGTCCGATGTGTTGACACTTAACTTACGTGGACGTGGCTATACAACCCGGCCTTCCTAGGTGAGAAAGGAGCCAATCACAGACGATCTTTTGCCCAAAAAATGTACAATTTAGCCTCACTGTGGGAAAACGGGGCTTAATGCATGCTTGTTAAGTGTCTGCTGAATAGCATGTGAAGTCGCTTGTCGCATAAATTAGATTTTCGCTAAGACGGACTGGCAGAATATTTAATTAACGTCTCATAAAGTCTTAGTGATTTAGGTAATCAATAGTAAACAAACGTAGACTTAAACACGCGGAATCCACTCTTGTTTATAGGTATTAATTATAATAGCTTTACAATGTCGTAATAATATTTTAACATCGACGGAGCTTGGGTTATTAAACGCGTCTGAGAATTTATAGGTGTCTTAACTTTTTTTGTTATCAATACTTAGACCGAACAAGGCGTCATTCTGTAGAAACAATTATAAGTGCTCTAAAAACAGAGAAAACAGCAAAGGGGACGTAACTTCACCATGCCGTAAACCAACAGCAAAGTTTAACTGTTTCGAGTACGATGATCAATCCTCAACCCCCGATTTAACAGTTTAATTCATATTTGCATTATTCTCAGCAATTTACCTTCTATGCCGGCGTTGTATATTTTCAGCCATAAATCATTCGATTAACAGTATCAAAGCATTTCATCATGTCAACGTATATAACATAAAGTATTTTATTTTCAGTTATATACTTTTTATTTAAAGACACACGGATGTATGAGGCGTCAATTGTTGAGTGTCCTTTTCTGAATCCGCGTTGGGCTTCCGAAATTACATTTAAGTTAATACACGTATAATGCCTTCCGTTCATTTCTCGGACAAATGACCGGCACTAGAATCTCATCAACGATTAATGGCTGATCTAGTTTGAGGAAACGGATAAGGCCAAGTGAAATTTTGAGTACTGTAAAACTGTTCAGCCTCATTATTAACACAATCCGACAAATCATGACTAATATCAGACAAAAAATTGAATGTCTTCCAAAGGGATGTTTTCGTTTTTAGTATGTTTATTTGATTTAAAGTATTTCCAAAATTCAATCCCTTTGGCATTATTTCTCAAATAGTGTTGTTTTGCTTGTTATTGATACTTTGTTTGTTCTCTTTTTTACATTTCAACAATTGCAGTCTCTTGTCTCCAAACTTATTACAATTCAATTGTTTTCACCGAGAAACGCAGTGACTGTGAGCTATTTTACATCAACAACTGCAACAAACTGACCGCTGCAACAAAAGTATTACTATGAGTGTATTTTATGCCTCGCTCTGTGAAAAGGACCTTTAATGCATGTGCATAAAGTGTCGTCCCATATTAGCCTGTGCGGACTGCACATGATTTAGCCCCCTTTTCTCAAAGCGCGGCTAATATTGTCTGCGGAGCAGATTTTAACCAACCAATCTGTAGTGCATACATGTGTATACAAAATAAATTGTTTCTACAAGCATACCCATGTCATCTTTGCTCACGAAATTCGACAAAAGACTATAACAAATAATTATTTAACATTTTAATAACAACGTATATAAAGTATGTACATATTTATTTCTCGGATTTTTCCTCCGGTTCAACGTCACTATGATATATACTTTTGAATACCTATTGTACTATTAGGACATTGTTTTGAAAATACGTTCATAGCAAATAATAGACCATACACATTAAAGGGATCTTTTCACGCTTTGGTAAATTGACAAAATTGAACAAAGTTGTTTCAGATTCGCAAATTTTCGTTTTAGTTATGATATTTGTGAGGAAACAGTAATACTGAACAATTACCGTGCTCTAATATAGCCATTATATGCATCTTTTGACGATTTTAAAACCTAAAAATTATAAAGCGTTGCAACGCGAAACGATTGAATAATTTGGAGAGTTCTGTTTTTTGTCGTTAAATTTTGTGCAACTACGAAGATTGCTTATATAAGGTATAAAATACATCAAATTTGTGTACACGGCGGAATAGCTCAGTAGGCTAAAGCGTTTTTACTTCAGGACTCTGGCAGGACTCCAGGGGTCACTGGTTCGAAACCTGCTCCGGGCAACGTTCTTTTCCTTTTTTTAATTTTATTCTTGATTTTTTACTGGAGCTTTTACGATCCAATGTTTACATTTATCAATATAAAGCATTTAATGAATAAGTTTTAAAAAATGCCAAAATCTGTGAAAAGGCCCCTTTAAGGCTTATATACCTATATCCATGTTTTGTTTAGGCTTAGCACAACAGTCAGCAATGTATGTTCGAAACTAGAAAATATTCACTAAAATCTCTTATACTCAAAAGTATTTGCCATTTATATATAAAAATATATGATTTCACTAATCAAAATAAGCTTCATCGTGTAAACAATTATTTCAATAAACTTGATGACTTAAAATATACAAAATGTATTTTGATTTGTTAAAATTTTAAATTTATGTTTCATTTAACGCACTTATGTGTATACAAATTAACGTTCAATAACAATAAGAGACAGATGCCATAATGACAAGTATAACGGTTGTTGTTTGCATAGTGCACGCATTATATTAATCTATAACACACTTTCACCAGAGAGTGTACACAGATGATATACATGCACTACTTCTGCGCCTTAAAGGTGATAGCTTTACGAAGGATACAATCGGTCTCTGAAAAAAACACGAACTGCATGCACTGTGCAAACAGTGTTGTTCCAGATTAGCCTGTGTAGTCAACACAGACTTATCCGAGACGACACGTTCCGTTTAGCCATAATTTTTTGTTTAGAATAGTCCTGTTGTAAACGAGAAATTCCATAAAGGCGGGAAGTGTTGTCCCAGATTAGCACGTGCGGAATGCACAGGCTGATATGAAACGACACTTTATGCTCATGCACCAAGCCCGGTTTCTCAGACAGTTTATCATATGTAGTTTAATAACAATGTTCTAGAATTCTAAAACGGGTTTCCTAATGCTGCAATTTTTTTTTAATAATTGAAATAAACAGCTAACAACATACATTCCCGTCAATACGATTCCGAACAGGTCTGTTAGACTGTATCGCACAGTTAAAACATAGCTCGATGCACATTGAAAAAAACATGTATTTTATATATTTATAAACCACATTTGATCACGAACAAGAATAAATATATTGATAAAGTTGCACATGTCTAGATATTAACCAGAAAATGTTGAAAATGCACTAAACCCTGTGTTCCTGCCAGTAGCAGCCTGGTTGTTGTTGTTGTTGTTGCTAGGGGCATCCACTTGGGTGTTACCAGGGGTCACGAACCCCGTTGGTGCCTGGCCAGTTGTCTGACTTTGACCGCCAAAGCCACCGCCACCACCACCCTGGACTGCGAAAGTGTTCTGTCCTGGCATACCTTGAGCGCCAAGACCGCCTAACCCCTGAAATCCGCCCTGTTGAGCGCCAAAACCGTTCTGTCCGCCGAATCCGTTCTGTCCGCCGAATCCCGGCTGCATGCCACCGAACGCTCCTCCACCGTTTATCTGACCACCGCGTCCCGGGACCGCGCCGGGGAACTGTGTCTGCTGTCCGCCGAAGAATCCTCCGGCCTGTCCGCCAAACTGATCCGGGCCCATAGCGGCCTGTCCGC
The DNA here is from genome assembly GCF_020536995.1 of Dreissena polymorpha. Taxonomy (NCBI): domain Eukaryota; kingdom Metazoa; phylum Mollusca; class Bivalvia; order Myida; family Dreissenidae; genus Dreissena; species Dreissena polymorpha. The sequence goes on from NC_068355.1 coordinate 18,460,878, forward strand.
CGAATCGACCGCCGCCTTGAGCGCCGAACATACCACCTTGCCCGAACCGTCCTCCGCCGCCAAACTGACCTCCCTGTGGTCCGCCAAACATACCGGGTTGGCCGTTGAAAGGTCCGCCCTGTCCAAACATACCTTGACCCTCGAAGCCTTGGCCACCGAAAGGACCGCGGCCAAACTGCCCACGTCCACCAAACGGAGCCGGACCTCCATTGAATCCTCCAAAAGGATTCTGGGTTTCAAACCCGCCCATTCCGAATTGTTGACCTCCAAACGCGTTGCCGAATCTTTGACCTTGACCTCCAAACCCTTGACCACCCATACCAGGGCGCATTCCAGCTCCGCCTTGTCCGAATTGCCCTTGTCCTTGAAAACCGCCCTGGGTAGCTCCTAACCCTCCTTGGTCAAATGATGTCTGGCCTTGACCGATCGCTGGTTGACCTTGTCCTGAAATGGGACGGAAGAAATTGTTAACAGTAAGTTCATTAATTTTTACATCATTAAAACAAACTTGATTACAATTATGAATTTTACATGTCATAACGTTAGCACATAAAATACATTATGTACTACTAATTGTAAGTACATTTTTATTTATAGATTTATACACGAATAATAATTTCTAAAATTGACATCTCACAATATAGTTTTAGTAAGGCGTCCTGAAAGCAGTGTAGAGTTCAAGTTTTAATATATCAAATATAAATGCATGTATAATTACATACATTCTTAGTCTACTTCTAATCTACATGCTATCATACATCCTTCATGCATTTGATGAGCGTTTTTGGATGACCGTTCATCCGCTTTTAATCATGATACGTTTCCATTCTACGGCTCAACTATATGATATTGTCGCAGGCATCAAATCATATGCATTCGCTCTGCGCATGCCCAGTGCATAATTGCTATCTGATTGGTTATTTAAGTCCATGCTCCTCAGCGATACGTCTCCATGACAACTTCAAAGCGACTTCATCAACCGGAACTCACGCTCTGCTCTGCGCATAGCAAGTAAAGTGCCGCTTTTCTATAGGTTAGTCAACTTCATGCATGTCTGCTACGCGTCTGCTACTTATCTCTATGACTACCATGCCGACTTACCGACGCTTATTCTCAAAGCATTGCCGCGTCTAGAAACTTGCATCGTCACATTGGTTGACCTTTGACTCCCATTCCTGGGACCTGCGGTCTGGTTTGAAGGATTGAACCCGTTACGCAAGTTACCAATGTTGAAAACCGCGGCCGTCTGGCCTTCGGGCAATATTGGAATTTCTACTATTTCTATAATCGGAGGATCGGCTGGATTTCCTTCAAGGATTTCTAAGTTTGACTGTGAGTTTTGTGACAAAGGTTGTGATTGAAAACCAGTTTGTGAAATGAGCAAAGTTTGTGATTGCATTTCAGTTTGTGCCATTGATCCAACCTGTGGTTGAGACTCACTTTGTGATTGGGACCCAGTCTGTGTTATGGGTCCATTCTGTGGTTGTAACACTGTTTGTGACTGAGACGAAGTTTCTGATTGAAATCCACGTTGTGGAATGGATCCGCTTTGTGATTGAGGCCCAGTTTGTGATTGAGAGGCAGTTTGTGATTGAGACACATTTAGTGATTGAGTAGTGAATTGCGACTTAGAGGCAGATGCATCTGCTAACATAGCAATAATGGATCCTATCAAGTTCTCCCGGGAGCTTGCGTTAATGGCGGCCGATGAGCTGTTCACTTGCAATGGGAAAACTGGAATGGCCACACCATCGGACGTCATCCCAGGTGCAGCAAATATTGCGACGTCATTACCGCCAGATCTTGAACTAGATGACGTCGATGAAGCGAGCTGTGATTCAAGTGACGTTCTTCCTAAATTGTTGGAGGTCGACGTGATAATTTTGGGCGCTGCTGGACTTTCCAACGATGACAATGATAATGACGTAATATTATTTCCTGACGTAATTTCAATTCCTGACGCTATGCCCATTCCTGACGTCATGTCATTTGCTGACGTCATGCCCAATTTAGTCGTCAATAAAGTTCCGGACGTCGCATCAGATTCCGGTATAATATCAATAACGGCGTTCATTCTGTTCAAACCAGAATCCGATTGCGGAAGCATGATAATTTCGGTAACTTCTGGCAAAACTCCGCTGTTCCCATCAGCATTTACAGATGTTATATTCGTAGTGGGGACGTTTGGCTGAAAACTAAACGCCGGCATGTCTGGAAGCGAAATGATACCCGTAATGGGAAACTCTGGTAAATTATTTGAAGGGACTGAACCTGTGAACATATTCGGCTGTCCGAACATGTCTTGTCCGCTGGTCATTCCACCGAAAACGTCATTTCCGCCCAAATCCATCTGCGTTCCGGCGAACGACATTCCGCCGGAAAAGTCGGGTTGTGTACCGGCTATGGCGCCACCTAGAAATGACACCAAACATCCACTGAATATCCGTCTACTAGCCCAGTACTCCATGCGAGCTACATTTCGACAGAGTGGTGTGTAACCTTTACTTATTGCATCGAACACGCTTACAGTATGTTTAGTTTACATCTATTTATTTTTATAGCGATTGTATCCAAAGCCGAAAGCTAATTGAAACGCTATCGAACCTGTGACCATATCTATCAAGTCATTTTTAAAATGTTATAAATTATCAATAGCTTTAGGTGTGAATACATAGATATATTTTTGAAATGTGCTCGTTATGCCAGTTAACACTCAAAATAAAAAAGGATAGACGTGCGAGCGACATCTATGTAGGTTTATACACCATTCTGCATGAAAACGTTTTGCAATCACGAATGTTAGGCACAAAAGCGTTAGTAGAAAGCCAGAAGCAAGCGCGTCCATGGCGAAGCAGCAGAACGAAAAACTACATGAACCTCGCTCTGGGAAAACGGGGCTTAATGCATGATAATAAAGCGTCGTCCCGGATTAGGTTGTGCAGTACGCACAGGCAAATCAGGCACGACACTTACCAATGTAATGGTTTTGAAGTTTAATGGAAGTCTCTTTTTCGCGAAAATCCAGTTTAGGCGGAAAGTGTCGTCACTGATTAGCCTGTGCGGACTTCACAGACTAATATGGGACTACACCTTTCGCACGTGCATGAAGCCCAGTTTTCTAAGAGCAAAGCTCAGTTACATAAATACATCATATATATAAGTGTATTCAACGCGAGTAGTAGGAAAAGATATGCAAAACAGAAACATTATTGTATAAGTAAATATTTATTTTATCACTTTAAATTGTTCTTTTATGGGCCACATTTTAAGGTAATTGCAAAATGATAGTACTCTAACTTTTAGAATCCAAGTTGGGTCACGAAAACGATTTTACAATTACTTTTTTGTCCAGCAAGGATGATTTTAATTCAAAGCTGTGAGAATTCGTAAGAATTAATACGATCTATTGAACATGGCCATCATAAATATTCCGTTAAAATCCTTAACCGATTTAAAATGAGTTCATTATTTCTCACAATCCAATTTAATTAGTACATTAAGTTAAAATGTGTGTACATAATTAAGAGTAAAATGCTCATTTGCAGTTTGTAGCATAAACTAAGCCGTTTGTATGCTTTATCAACTTGAAAAATTGAGATAGTTACTGCAAACGGATTATTATAGTAACATTTAAGTGCTATTATGTAAACAATAAAGTAAACAATACAATAAAACAATAAAGAATTTGTAAGTTCTAATTAGTTTATATTGTCAAAGAATTATTTACAGCAAACTGTCAACGAAAGTTGTATTTTGATACAAAACATCAGAAAAGGCTTAGCTTGAACTCGTGAAATTCGGTTTGTGACGTTACATTGATCCACTGGTACCATGTTATATATTTATAGGTTATTAGATGTTTCACTGTAAAATACGGGATATATTTGGACGAGCACACAGTTTGAAGCCTAACGGCTCGTCCAATATGACTTCAAACTGAGTGCGAGTCCAAATATATCACGTATTGCACAGTTTAAACGTCTAATAAGCTTTTTAATCTATATCCCTTTCTTAAGCTCTTTTTTTGATTTTAAAAGGGCCTTTTCACAGATTTTTGCAAGATTTGAAGTTTGTCAATAAATGTTTTATATTGACAATCGTAAACATTGGAAATAAAAAGCTCCAGTGAAAAATCGAGAATACAATTAAAAAACGAAACAAAAAAGTAAAACTCAACTGGGTTCGAACCACTGACCCCTGGGGTCCTGGAGTAAAAGTATGAATTATTTAGACCACTCGGCCATCCGCGCTCACGCAATGTAGAAAGTATTTTATACTTTATATAAGCAATCCTCGTACTTTCACAAAATATAACGACAACAACAGAACTCTCCAAATTATTCAATCGTTTCGCGTTGCAACGCTTTATAACTTTCAGGTTTTTAAATCGTCAAAAGATGCATATTTTGGCTATTTTAGAGCATGGTAAATGTTCAGTATTACTGTTTCCTCACAAATATTATAACTAAAACGAAAATTTGCGAATCTGAAACAACTTTTTAAAATTTTGTCAATTTACCAAAACGTGAAAAGGCCCCTTTAATGCTGCAATATGCATGCATAATCGTTATTTTCAGCACGATAACCTGTGAAACTTATTGAATATATTCATGAGAAATGTGTGGATTAGCAATTGCATTTTACTAAGAATCGATTATTGTACATTCGGTAACGGCTTTTATCGTTATAAAACAATTGTACTATTGTACTCCAGAGGCGTATCCAGAATTTTTTCCGAGGGGGGGGGGGCTCAACTGGGGAGGGGGATTTCATGCTATCTAATCAGCATTTTGCATGATAAAAGTGCATGTAAAACAAGAACTTGAGTTTAGACATCAAGTGTGACAGACACACAGACAGACAGACAGACAGACAGACAGACAGACAGACAGACAGAAAGACAGACAGACAGACAGACAGACAGACAGACAGACAGACAGACAGACAGACAGACAGACAGACAGACAGACAGACAGACAGACAGACAGACAGACAGACAGACAGACAGACAGACAGACAGACAGACAGACAGACAGACAGACAGACAGACAGACAGACAGACAGACAGACAGACAGACAGACAGACAGACAGACAGACAGACAGACAGACAGACAGACAGGGGTAAATCAAATGTCTCTCAAACCAGTATTTTATTTTAATAACATTACTACGCTTAAAATAATTATAGACACGACTAAAATAAGAAAAAAAACAGTTTAATTGGATTAAAAATCTTACTTCAACAGAAATAGTCCAAATTTATGCCTTTTCCATGCATTTTTTCGGTACTCTTCATTAAACTTGCGCATAAATTGCAGACCACTGCGCTAGTGTAAACACATAATTTCAAGTATTTGATTTATTTTAAAGAAAATTCGTTTACTTTTCACGATTCCCAGAAATTGTTGCATGGAACAATCTGTGCGCGCACATCGCGAAAATATGAGACATGCCGATATTCACATGTTCAGTCGGTATACCCTGTCCCGATTTGATGATAATTTTATCAAATCTTTTAATAGTAATATATATATATGCCGAAATTGTATTTGAACAAATTGCGAACGTTGTTTTTTTCAGTTCTTGAGCACTTTTTCATGTCAATGTTGCTAAAAAGAAGATCGACCATTAAAACAGAAACTTGTTAAATGGTAAATAAAAGTTATAAAAAAAGTAAAATTAATCTTTCGGTTTCTCTAAATTTGTTCAGTGAATCGAATTTTCGGACCGACAGACACACAGGGGTAAATCAAATGTATTTCAAACCAGTATTTTGTGTATTTACATTACTACGCTTGAAAATAATTATAGACACGACTAATATAAGAAAAAAACAGTTTAATTGCATTAAAAATCTTACTTCAACTGAAATAGTCCAAATTTATGCCTTTTCCGTGCATTTTTTCGGTACTCTTCATAAAACTTGCGCATAAATTGCAGACCACTGCGCTAGTGTAAACACATAATCTCAAGTATTTGGTGTATACGACAGTTATAACTATGTAGTGAATTCGTATTTGTAAACTTTGATAAAGCCCGTTTGGGCGAAATATTAGAATTAAAGAGTGTTTTTACTATGAAATATGTATATCTTTATCCCTACTGGATATAAAACTCAAGTATTTGATTTATTTTATAGAAAATACGTTTACTTTTTCACGATTCCCAGAAATTGTTGCATGTAACAATCTGTGCGCGCACATTGCGAAAATATGAGACATGCCGATATCCACATGTTCATTGGATATACCCTGTCCCGATTTGATGATAATTTTATCAAATCTTTTAATAGTAATATATATGCCGAAATTGTATTGGAACAAATTGCGAACGTTGTAGTTTTTTTCCAGTTCTTGAGCACTTTTTCATGTAAATGTTGCTCAAAAGAAGATCGACCGTTAAAACAGAAACTTGTTAAATGGTAAATAAAAGTTATAAAAAAAGTAAAATTAATCTTTCGATTTCTCTTTATGTGTTCAGTGAATCGAATTTTCGAAGTTTTGTTGACCTCATGTCTATTGCAATCGAGTACTCTCGCTTTTCGGATGTTACCTCTCGACTCAAGGTAAACAACGCGCGCAGTGTATGTCATTTGCGGATGTGTATGGAACTATCGGCTTTGTGTGGTTAAACACGCTCTAAATAAACGATTTTGACATGGATTGAACAGGAATGAAATAAATCTTTTTAGGTACATCGGTAATTGCGTCAATGTTTGAATTCATTCAGAAATTATTTTAGTTGTTTCCTTAACCGCTCGACTGAAGGTAATTGGAGGATATTGGTTTTCACAAGTCCCATGCGGCAGCCATTTGTAAACATTTACCTATAGCTAAATGTATCGATGAATTTCATTAGTTGAATGTATCTCCTTCAGCCAATCAAATAGCGCAGTTTATCACTTACAGTCAATGAAGCGTGCAGTTTAGCTGGCGAAGGTTAGATCGTCTGTACACATGCCTGGGGCTAATCACACAAATTGACAGCTGTTAATGGCCTTATTAGGGGCATATGACAGGAAATACACAAGTGGATTGGAACTGTAAGGGGCTCATTTTTTTTAAATCATATCTAGCCAGCCAGCTGGGGGGGGGGGGGCTTTAGCCCCCTAGCCCCCCACCTAAATACGCCTCTGTACTCAACTGTCCGATATGGAAAAAATACAGACTTTTTGGATCCAATGTCGAAATATATTGGACGGTCGCGTGGTACGTATGAAGAATGCCCATTGGATGAATTTATTTGATTTAGAATAAATATATATATATTTCGCCTTTTCGGAAGCAAATATTTTTTTATCGATGTCTTCGCTTTAGCACGTCACAGTTGAATGATGAGCAAATATAAATGAAGGCCTGGTAATATATATATCGTATAATAACACCTAAAATAACACAACTGTCACAGAAGCGTTAAAGCGGGCACACTGCCAGTTCACTTTGTCCATGTGGTGTTTATCGATCACTGACCTTGACCTTGACCTTGAACGTTGATTGGATCCGAGTGCACGACATAAAAATTGTTGTTGTCCTGAACCACAGTGGCTCTGAAATAATGGATTTATAATTATAACATAAAAATGAAATATAATGATAATTGCAATAATAATAAAAATAATAATAATAATTATAATAATAATAACAATAAGAATAAAAAATGCTAAAATTATGCTATTGGTGCTGTTGTTGTTGTTTATGATGATGATATGGTGATACTGCAACTGCTGCTGATGATGACGAACAATAAGATGCTGCTGCTGCTGCTGATGATGATGATGGTGGTTGTGGTGATGATGATGATGATGGTGATGATGATCATGATGATGATGATGATGATAATTTATTTTGCTGCTGCTGCTGCTGATGATGATGATGGTTATGATGATGATGACAACGAAGATGACGACGACGTGGACGACGACGACGACGACGATGATGATGATGATGATCTCGAAACGCGATGTTTGCAGTACAAAAATAAATGCGCACTGAGAAATACGTACACGAATTTGATGTTGGGGTCGGGAGTGTTCATGGGTGCCTGCCAAACGGCCTGTATGTTCATCTTGGGCTGGCGGGACTCGTGAGTGAGCGCGCTACTTCCGGTCATTCCGCGGCAGTCCCGGAGCTAGAAACACGCAAAAATACTTATGAAAGTTACATGATAATTATTGCGTAGCTTCCTTATTACAATTGTCACTTGGTTTGTAATTGTCTTTCGATTTTGAGAGTCTGTATGAGCAAAACCGTCAAATACGTATGGAAGTTATATAGTTGATTATAAGGAAAAAATAATAATGAAAAATATTAAATATTGTTGAAAAATTATACAGGATAGGTGTATTATAAATCATGTCGTCTAATGGAAATTTTAAGGCTAAATAAAAAAGTTTGAACAGAATGTGTGTGTGTGTATTAAGTATTCAAATTTGACAAAAATAGTATCTCTTTATAGTCTTGAATATCTCTAAGTATAACTCAAACATTTTCACATGGAACATTACATACTTTTATGAAATGTATAACGCAAATTGCTAATTACACTGTTAATATACTAATCATTTGATTGTAATTATCTGTCGATTGTGAATGACAGTATACAGTGTTTCATTATGGAGCGCACCATGAGTCCTATACTCATACACTTAATTGGGAACTCATTGCGATTTTCAAATATTTCACTTTTACACTTAAGGGCTTATTGATTTATAATTGTAGGGGAAAAGGACCCATTGCGTACAAAATGTGAAGGGAACACTGAGTAAAAGTAATCATAGCAACCGTTCTTTAAAGAAAACGCATTACCTGGGAGTTGAAGCCCCGCTGGAATGTGCCGACGATGTCCGACGGACCCTCCGGAAGTTGTTTCCATGACGGCATCGCCTGGATCAGGAACCCGCGGAACGGCGTGTTGGACGTCGCCTGTAGCCGCACTGAACACATGGAAAAGAGAGATATTGAAGTTTTCACGCTAACACAGGTCTTAATGCATGTTTGTAAATTTTCTTCCTAGATTAGCCTGTGCAGTCCGCATTCTTATTTCTTATATGTTTCGGTTGAAGGAAGTCTCTTCTCAGCGAAAATCCATTTTAGAAAGTGTCATCCTTGATAAGCCTTTGCGGAATTCACAGGCTGATCCAGAACAACACTTTCTAAACACACATTTAAACATGTTTCCCAGGACGAGGCTCTATTAAAACAGATCATGAACCGCAGAACGGACGTCGCCTGTAATCGCAATTAACAAACGGAAAGAACGCGTATGAAGTCTCGCGCTAACAATTTGGTACCCGCTGCATATTTAAGTAAAGTGACTTTTAACCTATTTATTTTTAGCTTGCATGGGAAGCCGAAGGCTGTTGAAACGCTGTTAAGACGCTTTCTTGGGTAAAACCAGTACTTGTAGTCTTTGAGAGAACGCTCCCACATTGAGGATCGAATCACATATAAAGTTATACAAATGCTGATGATTTCTTTCCCAATGTGATCCTGACCGAAATTTCATGCCTTGAAACTTGATGTTCAATTTGACGTTATCATTACGTTTCAATTCAAAAGAAAAATATGGCACTTTCAAAAAGCGTATGATTGTTATACAAAATGCTCTGACTATGTCTGATTGTTTCAACCTCCCTAGTATTAATTAAAAGGGCGATCAATGGCAATCGTTTACTTTACGAACGCCTTTTGATTAGACATTATAGAATATACACATACGTTTGCGAAAATAAATAAATCTTTACCGGATGAAGCAACCCAAACTGTGGTCATAATATCACCATGGGAATATTGGCTCAATCACAAACAGAAGCAATTACAATTAATCAAGGTCCCACCATTCGGTATCTGTAAAATTTGTGTTTGCAATTCACACTTAAGTAAATTTTGCAACAACATTATACTCATTTGCATATGATTTGACAATTATGAAAGTACACGTGTATATCGCAATACTATATATTCTCTAATACTTTTTATACAATTTTGTACTATTGAAATCATTCAGTTAAAATAAACAATTTCGAAGCGTTATGATTATGGATTTAATGTAGAAAAGTAAATTAAATGAGCCTCTCTCTCTCTGAAAAGAAGCTTTAATGGAGTGCGTAAATTGTCTTCATGGATTAGCCGGTGCAGTATGCACAGGCTAATCAGGGCGACACTTTCCGCTTTTGTTGTATCTTTAATTAATATGAAGATTTTTTGACGAAAATCCAGCGGACTGCACAGGCTAATCGGGGAATGCACTAAACGCACGTGCATTTAACCACGTTTTCTCAGAGCGCGACTAAATTTAAAAAAAAACTCAACAACTCACCGTCATAGAGACCGTTTCCGCCTGCGCTAGGGGTAACCGTGATGGAATAGGGGCCGGTCCTTGGTCCCTGTGACACGGGGGTGCCCAAGTTGGGGTGGCCGGGCACGTATCGCCCGCACATGTCGTTAGGGGCTCCCGAAGGGTAGCCGTGAATAAGACCGACGACGGCGGCGAATATGAGCACTTTCTTTATAGATGACATTTTGTTCTTTTCTGAATATTTTTCTTGTACTAGTTTGTGTATGAGATTTAAAATATCACCACTCGAAAAGACATTTAAACCGAGAATAAGAACTATGGTTGCACTGTTGCGAATTTGGTCCGTTTTAAAAAAAAATATCCATATTTATTTACACACACATTTGAACACTTTTATTGAAAGTACCTTAAACTGCGTCAATAACTACGTAGAACTATTTACTTAATATAATCAAACGTTAAATTAAGTCCTACAATAACAGTTCAATCCTAATCGACGTTGTGCTACAATGAACGTCAATCTCGTTTCCGTTAACTTGTCCAGCACGCTGATTTCTCATCGGCAAAAACGTCAACGCTTTTCCGTCACCTCAGGCGACGCGTTTCATGTAGCGTTCATTAGATATAATCAGTCACATAATAAACCTATCATAAAGGTGTCCGAAAGCTTTCCTCAAATATCATTGGTCAATGAAATTAATGTCGTATTCACGCATACACGACCTTCGTTTTTTATCACAAGACTGTACATTATAAACATTATTATGGTAATAAATACAATTAATGTATGTAAACAGCAAGTGTGAATATAATAAAAGTAATCTCTGAAATATGCAAAATTATATTTATTTTGCTTACAAAAACACTTGCAAATGTTCCGTTCATTTGAAAACTCACAGAACTAACATTTGCATAGTAATAATGACTTGCTTTTATAATATTACATAGACATGTACAATCATTTGGTTAGCAAATACATATACATACATTAAACGTATATACACGTGGTATTAATGAATGTAAAATTTATAATTTAATCTGTTTAGACAATGTATGATAGTCATAGCTATATGAAAACCTCCAACTACATGATATAATATATATTATGTATGTCTGAAGATTTTTTACTCGGATGTATATATATGTGACAATATATGATATTCTTAGCTATATGCAAACATCTAATTAATATCTGTTATGTGTGTCTGAAGTTTTTAACTCGGATGTACCTACAGTGTTGTGTATTTATTACAACAGCATTTATTGTGAAGCACTCAGTATACGTAATAAATCCGAAAAGAAACATGGGCGTTTTATGCTTTTCGATTGACAAACGTCGTAAAACAAATTACATGACATATATTTTACGATGTTCATCGACGGAAACAGCAAATTACTACATTATTGTAGAACGTATAGTCATATGACATTTTGCGACGTTAAAAATATATGAAATGTTAATGCAAAGAGAGCCAATCGTATTGTATATTAGTTTGTCAATGATTAAAAGGTTCCTTTAAAGAAACAATCCAAAAACATGGTGTACGTTTGGAAACACTATAACGTTTTATAACTGGTGTCGATGTTTCTGTCACACATAGTAAAATAAATTAGAAAAAAGTCCATTACCATTCCCATTTCTGGTGTTTAAATCAACATGTTAAAGGTCAATTTTATTATCAAGTAATTTATTAAGTTTAATTAATAAATATTAAACTAAACTGTGTTGTTTTATTGTTAAACCAGTAAATTTATATTAAGTTAATTTAAAAAGTAAATCACGATTTTTCAATAGTAATATAAATGTAGGCAGTTGTTTATTCGATTTAGTCGTTAAAGTCGTTTTTCTCAAGTTAGAAATCAAATCAGTTCACCTAATCCATACAGTTGCACGTGAATATTTTGACTTATACTCATATCATTCCTCCCTTTTCCCGTGCACTAATAGGTTCAATGTCGATCACGTGCATCGAATGTTTGCTATAGTCATTCGATGTTTTACTTTCAAAGAGTCTACATCTTTGATATATTAATCATTTATAATATCATTAATAAATATATATTTCAGGTAACTGTGTTTAGTATTTTAATTATGTCTCGTTGTTTTAATTATGTTTGTATTGCTTGTATTTTAATGATCACCGTCGGGTCATGCATTACTTGTATTTGTCTATTATTAATATTATTGTTAATCATTCGATGCTTTACTTTCAAAGAGTCTACATCTTTGATATATGCATGATTTATAATATCATTAATAAATATATATTTCAGCCAAATTGAGTTTTCTTTCACGATAGAACCCACAAAATAACCTTACGGTAACACACGTAGCTTCTTGTTTATTTATTTCACAAAAGCATCAATAAATAAAGGGCCTGGTAAACTATAAATATCCAAATAAAATTAAGATTGGCAACGATTTTCAATAAATCAGATACAAACACACACGAAAACACGCGGCCTCTCCCTTCTATTTCTCAGTGTCTATACTGGATAACCAATAGTCGGGGTTTGACAAAACCTTTGATATCGATTTCGTTTTGGGAATGCGGGGTTAAATGCATGTGTGGAAAGTGCAGTCCAAGATAAATTAATATGGGGAGACATTTTCCACCTGATATGGATATTCGCCAAGAAGAGACTTCCTTTCAACGATAAAAAAGAACAAAGGCGTTAAGTGTCGTCCCTAATTGGCCTGTGCGGACTACACAGGCTAACCAGGGAGAACACTTTACGCACATGCATTAAGCTCGGTTTTTCCAGAGCGGGCCTCATATTGGCAATTCTTATATTTCCAAATATAAAACTCAATTGAAAAATCAATGAAAAAACTATGTAAAAAAAAGGACCAATCTATATAATGTTATTAGAATTGTAATAGCAAAATTATCTCGTGCCCTAATATGATCCAATTAAGTTTTGCTTTGAATGTTTTGTGTATATGCAACGATTTGTTTTCCATGGTACGCAACAAGTGTATACCACAAGCGTTACAATGAATTTGAACACATTATTTTGTGTGGATATAAACAACTAAAAAACGAAATTATCCATAATTTAACACAATAAAATACATTGTGTATGTTGTCTATAACAGGTTAACAAGGAAATAAATAGTGTTTTTAATATGGCGTATACTAGGATTTAAGCGCATGAGCACGGGACGGAAACAATTAACATGTCGTGATGATGCGTAATTTCGTAATTACACCATATTGCCGATTATGGAAAAAACAATTCAATAACCCCGTATTTGATACACTTTATATAAGAAAGTATGCATATAATTGTGGTGTAACGATCATTATGACAATTATATTCCTCTGCGCGGGAGTACAGATCGCGCAATAAAACCGTCACATACCAATTGATATACTAGTACTAGTATACTTTATACACGTCTACTTAAAATATTACCTACCAAGCGAAAATACTTATCACGTTGGAATACGACACGTGATTGGCATAAACAACAAGGGACATGATTTGTTTCTCTCTGTTGTTGCTTTATTCTGCGACCATAAACAGCCTAAGTGTTTTGCCACAAAGAGACAGCATATAGGTAACTGACTGTATGTTGAACTTGGTTGTGTAAGTGAAATTACCAGAAATAAGGGTTATTGTTGCATACTAAAGAATTAAACTATGCTTATATACCATAAGCATCTGACTTTATGTACTCTTTGCGAAAATTTGCAAAAGAAAACGTCTGGAAAACACTGTAAACATCGAAATAATATTGTTGACAAAACCGGTGGGAATGTTAAAACCATTAATTTGAGTTACCGATTTCATATCCGAAAACAAATCAAACTTTTCAAACTCTTGATGCGTGCATGCGCATGTATTGGGCATAATAAACATATTTTACCGACTTAAAAACAAACTGCGTTTTAACGGTAACTTTTCATAGATTGCGTATATCAGATATAGCTTTATATTTTTATTTGCAACATGATTTTGGATGAGACTATATTGAGACATTTTTGCTGTTTATAATGTTTCATTTAAAGGGGCCTTTTCACGTTTTCGTATATTCTCACATTTTTTTGGAAATTATGATAGTTGTGAGAAAACAGTAATACTGAACATTTCCCATGCTCTAAAATATCAATTTTTGACAATTTAAAAACCATAAAATTATAACACGTTGCAACGCGAAACAATTAAATAATTTGGAGAGTTCTGTTGCTGTAGTTATCTTTAATTGTATTCGTGTTTTTTTACTGGAGCTTTTTAGATCCAACGTTTACATTTATCAATATCAAGCTTTTAATGATAAACTTCAATACATTCAACATCTGTAAAAAGGTCCCTTTAAGATGAAAATTTCTTGATTTGTTGCTTCAGTTAAATAAATGATTTTAATACATATGTGTCGCGTTCTGAGAAAACTGGGCTTAATGCATATGCGTAAAGTGTCATCCAAGATTAGCCTGTGCAGTCCGCACAGGTTTATCAGGAACGACCCTTTCCGCCTTAACTAGATTTTCTTGTAGAAAAAACTTCCTGTAAACAAAAAATACCATAAAAGCGGAAAGTGTCGTCCCTGATTGGCCTGTGCGGACTGCACGGGCTGATCTCGGACGACACTTAACGCACATGTATTGAGCCCAGTTTTCTCAGAACGCGACACATATATATTAAAGACATGGGTAAACAATTCATGTAATTATTGAAGTTGTTTATACACGATTTCCGGCAAGGTTTCGAAGTCAATAAATTATGCTGAACTCGTATAAAGTACATTTGGCGTAATTTGAAGTAATTTGATAGTGCATGTTTATACCGAATTTAATAATGATTGAAACTTAATTTTATTGTTATTAAATTTTACAATATATTAATAACAATCTCAAATTTTTATCTACTTTCTGGGAAACAACAATACATCTTAGTCAATCACGTCAAAAAATAAGGAACGACGTGCATTTACAACGTCTTATTATGTAAACAGCGTTCGTTATCTGATTGACATCTATCACTATTGTTAGTATTGTGACCAGACAATTAGCTCTAACCACTGGTCAGGCTTTCTGACGTCCGAACTTGCTGTCACCTGTTGAACGTGACGTGAAGTAACGTGCGATTAGAGTTCAGACGTCGTTGTCTTTGTTGCTCGGTTGTCTTTACGTCTTTAAGATGTTTATTTGAACATAGCTCTGTGAAAATGGGGCCTACGGCATGTGCGTAATGTTTCGTCTCGGGTCAGCCTGTGCAGTCCGCAGAGGCTAATCAGAAACTTAAAAGTGCACTTTTGTGGAATTGTTCGCTTCTTTGCGAAAATCTAGTTTTAGCGGAAAGTGTCGTCCCCGATAAGCCCTTGTGGACTAAACAGGTTACTCTGAGACGATACATTAAACACACGCATTTAGCCCTGTTTTTCCAGAGAAAGGCTCATTTGTATCTCTTTGATTAGTTTACGTAATGACCGTTAATAAGATAATTATCATGGTGATATTTGAGATTGATTGAATCTAACTTAGAAATAAACAGTAAGGACTAAAAATATCAGCAAGCATTTTTATTCCGAAAATTAAAGATTCTACCAACAGTTATTGTTGTATTTTTCTGCTTTGATTGACAAACATAATTATTGGTATTTCACTGATAGTAATTTTAAAGTATGCGATATTGTGTAAAAGAACAAAAGGTATATGGACTGTTAGAACGTACTGACAACTTAAATCAAGCAATACGCTGTCCAAGCCTGAAAATAGAAAATACAAATCATTTAAAAAAAGACCAAATACTGTGTTGGAAAGTTATTATTAAATATAATTATCACATATAATGATATGTTAATTAATGTGTACATGTAACACAAGTAATTGTATTCAAATGGATAAAACGTATATGATAGATTATAGTTGCACTACAGATTGTAGTGAAGCACTCGAGTAAAATACATGTATATATGGTAATGTAAAAGCATACCAACACACGGCGCTCTGTTCTTGTTGTTTTCCGCGTGTTTACGTCTTGCTATGTTTTATATCGCTTTCATCGCGTGACGAGTTGACAGCACGATCTTGAAGATAACAATCGAGTTGAAGTTGGGATGATTATCAAATGCTGCCAGCTAATATCGTTAATTATTATTTATGAAAACAACTAGCAGCATAGAAAAGGTATCGATCGATTTCCATCCAGTGTTAACCTGTTGATAAAACATGATAACACAAAGTGTTGGATTTAAGCGGAAAAGTTATGACGTACCCTTTGGGTCAAAAGTACAGATACGCCAACAGCTAAAAATAGATATCACAGCGGTGACAAAATTGTTACCGCGGTGACATTTTTGTCACTGCGGTAATAAATTTATCACTGCGGTGATATTTATTTTGTCACTGCGGTTACAATTTTTTCACAGCGTTCACAAATTATGACTGTTGGTATATTTTTATGCCTGCTGTTACATTTGTTTGTTTGGGTCATTTTTCAACCAATCATTTTTGCCTCTACAAACCGAGATTTTTTACAGAAAATAATTAAATATTTAACAATAAATTTAAATAAAATCAATACGGAAGAATAAAGATATTTAATGAGCTTATTCATGTGTTTGTTCATATGTTTTTGTCCTTTAATGATTTTATTAAGTAAAATAATTTGAAAAAAGAAATATTGACCCCGCAGTAAATGCTATATTCGAAGAAAATGGCGGCGCAATTCGTTCAGAGAGCTAAAGAAATTATTTTATCATGCGGTAGAATTGTACTTGGTGATCAAAGTAGGAATGTTTTGGACGACTCTCTCCTTACCCTTAATTCGTTGTTGCTAAATGTTAGGAGAATGTGCACCGAACATCCGAGGATGGAAGAACTTGCTAACATCATTGTCCGTATGATTGAATCCATAGAGCAACATAAGAAGTGAGTTTTGTTTTAATAAATTGAATTAATGATTATATGATTAATTGTGTTGGCACATATTTAAAGTGACAATGCACATGGGTGTGTGAATAGGTCTGATAAATAGGTCACTGAATATTTTGATGACCATCATTTCAAATATATGGCTAACAGTGTTAATTATGGCTGATACTATGTCTGGATTTTTGTTGGTTTGGGTAGCATTAGTTGCAATAAATCAACCTTCAGCTGTATAACCCAAAGCCGCCATAGCAAAAATCATCAAAGGCTCTGGGAGTATGTTTATATGGACCAGGGTAGCTTATCATTTTATTTCATGAGTGGGGACGATTGAACTTAACCAGTACGTAAAAAAAGAATGGAAAAGCATATACTTTCGTCGTTGCTAAGCATGCAACACCTAACACAAAACGCAACACCTAATAACCCTTTTTATCCTAAATAATTCCTTAGTATCTGGGGCTTATAGCCTTCTGCCCCCAAAGCCCTGCTTTGTTGATAGTGGTAAACAGCTGCGTACAGTTAAAGTTCAGTCTTGCCCATGAGTGATCATAGATATTATTTTCACTGTTGCGAAGCGCAGAACAATAACTCCACTTGGAGTTGCTTAACTGTTATGTTAAAGATTTGTGGACGTTTTGCGCCAAAGTATTTTCGCATTTTGTTTCGCTCCCAAGGTTTTTCCTCCCTGATCATTTCGCCCCCATTTTTTTAAAATTTGATACTTGTTACTGTAGTTTTTCATGTCAATTACACTATTGGACATTTAGTGTGTAATGTTATAACATAAATCGCAGATTGTAATCAATAATATGGTTTGATACTTTAGTACACTCAGGTGGTCTGAACAGTTTTCACATGCACTCAGGATGTCCAATCAATCGTTCTGGATCATCTAGCGCTTTTATAGTTCATTTTCTGGATAAGATCGGCAGGGGACAAAAATATTTATAAATGGCACTCGTCCTGCAGGACAAGTGCATTAAAATTTTCACTCGTCCTGCAAACACATGCACTTGTCCTTCAAATATGTGTGAAAGAAAGATTGCAAAGGACTGATATGACTAACAATGTTTCCTAAATCACTGCTAAAATGCTGCTTACTTAGTTATTCATGCCAGCTGATCACAGAAGAAATGTTAACTTACTTTATTTATGAGGAACACAAAATAAATAAATGAAGACAAATTTGTTTTTTCCTTTTTCTAATGCTTGCGTGCTTTCCATTTTGGATGGTTAAACATCGCTCCTGCCCCCTTAAAGAACGCTCGTATGTCAGACATTTTTCAGATGAAATTCAGACTGGTTTAAAACCTTACTTTGCAGTAAAATAATTCTTTAAAAAAAATCAATACTTACAGTGAATGAAGTCAGATGGTTCCCTGTCAACATGGACGCGCAAAGTTTACACCAAAAAGCCAATATTTACTCGGGACACAGTCTCGCATAACAACGCGCACCTGCTGTATGAAATTTACAATTACGATTTCCGGTTCATTCGCGTTCTACTTTCGGAATAGATATGCTTTTTGAAATGATTTTATTTAATGAAAAAGAGTCTTACTGGTCAGAAAATACATATTTTAACATCAGTTTTTTTTTCACTCGTCCTGTAGGACGAGAGCTTTAGGGAAATTCACTCGTCCTTTCAAGATTTCACTCGTCAATACGAGCGGACGAGTGGAATTTTTGTCCCCTGATCGGGTCAGTGTTACATTACATTTTCACTCTCATACATGTATATCAGTGCTCCAGCTAGGATTTGAAAAGGGCAGGGGGGGCTTTTTTGTCAAAAGGGCACTTTGGACGCGCAGTATTTTGTCAAAAGGGCACTTTCGACGCGCAGTATTTTGTCAAAAGGGCACGTTTGAGCGCGCGGGTGTTTCTGGAATGCTTCCTATTGCATGTTAATTTATATGTAATAAATAATTGTATTATTCCCATTATTATAAAACCATTCAAATATAATGTCTACAATGAGGATTAAACTAATTACAATGTAATCAGAGATTTATGTAAAAAAAAAAAAAATTTTTTTTTTTTTTTTTTTTTTTGGGAGGGGGGGGGGGGGCAGGGCGGAGTGTGGTGGAGACCGGTTTGACTTGGCCGTTCGGACCCCAAATGCGGTGACTTCTGGGAAATAGTCTTCAGTTCCGGTTCTGCTATTCCTAGACGATTGTGTTGTATTACGTTCTCCTTGGAAATCCAAGATGTCCTGGGTGATCCTCAGTTCAAGTGATCCAAGCCAGCGACAGAGCGTAAGTACAGCTAATTATCTATTGTCTAATTTACAATAAATGGCGCTGCGAGCAAAAACTCTATACGTATTTTGAATTTCTAATTGGCCATTATTAACTAAGTAAATTGTCAGCCATCTTGAATTTTATTTAACAACATTCCTGTTTGTCTGTTATTTTAAACATTTGTTAAGTAACTTTAGGTCATATAGTCCCTATTTACCCTAATTATAAACTAGTATTACGCCTTTTCCCGGAACTCAGGCTAATTACTATATTTTTAAGTGTGTTTGAAACTTTCAGATTTCGTCGACAGCGTACTATCGAACCGTGTAATTGCATTCTAAATTTAGTCTTTCTGTAAATAGTTATCTCCCTGTTGTTCAATTGTATTTCATATTTGGTTTTCCACTAACGTTGTCGTATTTCAGGCAAAGGCAAGTCATTATCAACTGTATTATATTCAAATTTGGGAATTTTTTACTTTCGTTTTCTTAAACGTAAACACTGGAGGCTACACTACAGTAAACACGTTTAAGAAATATATATTTTCTTCTCAGTTAACTTTAACACAACTTCTGTATAAACTGCTGTGCTTTGTCGGCTGGTCACTTGGTGTAATTATTCACTCGGTGAATGTTGTTCACTTGGTGATATTTTGTTTCACTACGTGATTTATTTCATGTGGTGAATTTTGTTTCACTTAGTGACTTTTATCTGTTCAGTGACAGTAACATCACTTGGTGATATTGTAATCACTCGGTGATATTTCCACCTAGTAATATTTTGTTTCACTGCGTGATTAATCTCATGCGGTGAATTTTGTTTCACTGAGTGAACTTTGTTTTGCTCGGTGATATTTTCACCGTGATATTTTCACTGTGTGATATTTTCACATGGTGACAATTCTTTTCACCTAATAATACTTTGTTTCACTGCGTGATCAATCTCATGCGGTGAATTTTGTTTCACTGAGTGAACTTTGTTTTGCTCGGTGATATTTTCTCCGTGATATTTTCACTGTGTGATATTTTCACATGGTGACAATTCTTTTCACCTAATAATACTTTGTTTCACTGCGTGATCAATCTCATGCGGTGAATTTTGTTTCACTGAGTGATATTTATTGTACTCGGTGATATTTTCACTATGTGATATTTTCACTGTGTGATATTTTCACATGGTGACAGTTCTTATCTTCACTCGGTGATATCTCCACGCGATCATATCTTTCTCATTTAGTGATTCGTTTCACTAAATGGCATTTTGATTATTTTTTTTGTTTCACAAGTGATATTGACATCACTGCGCGGTATTTTGAACTATTGAGTTTTTATTTATTTGTTTATTTAGTGATTGTGTTCACTAAATCAACATTTTGACTATTTTTTTAGTTTCACTTCGCGTCATTTTCGCTGAGTGATATTTCCTCTTAGTAACAGAGTTTATTTAGTGATTAAATCCACTAAATGTCATTTTGATTATTTTTCTTGAGAATTTCTTCATAATTGCAGTTTATCTTTTATGATTACATAGCATTGCTACTTCAGCATTTTCAAAGAATACATAAAAAATAAAGGATCCATTTCAATTTTGTTTTTGTTTATTTCTGACTGCAATTTCAGCATTTCCCAAGTGACATAATAAAATAAATAAACAAATAATATTTTGAGTTTGTCTGTAATACCTACAATGGCAACCTATAATCCCGCTGTCGATATAGACACAGCCTCATCGGATGAGTTGCAAACTTTGCCAGGCGTTGGTAAAAAGGTTGCAGAAGTAATTGTACATATTAGGGACAGTGAAGGTCGTATGACAAGGGAGCTACTAACTCAAATCCCACATTTTCGGGAATTCGAAGGGTTTTGGAGCATGGTACGCTTCAGCAAATCGGAAACGGAGAAAAGTGAGGGTAAAACTGAGGTAACAATGAAAGAGCAGGTTGACGATGACATAGAAGCCATACAAAGGTTGACAACGGTCATCGATCAAGCTCGGTTGAGTGGACCACCGTCGGCCCCAGTCGACTCTTTTAAAAGTAGAGAGTCGGGGGCACGGCTAAGGTATAAGGATGGTTGGAATGAGAGCATAGAACATCCATATCCGGAGTACCCGCCTATGCCGACGCATTCGGGAATGTACCTGGGTAAACACGGAAAGGTTGAAGAAGGTGGTTATTCATACTCGGGTTTTACGCCGATGCATTCGGGGATAAACCCAAGTAAGGAAAGCAAAATGGAAAGTGGGGGGCAGTACCCGGGGTACCCCATGCCCATGTATCCGGGAATGCACCCTGGTAGTTGGCAGCCAGGTTATCCTTATCCTTATGCTTGGATGGGAGGGCCAGGGGGGTATATGTTCCCACCCATGCCGCATGGGTATGGGGCTACGCCACAGGCGGTGCCAGACAGGGTACCCACTAATGATGTGCCCTTGAAGCCTGAGGCCAAGGAAGGGACACAGGGGGCTCGAAAGAAAATTGCACCCTCAAACGGGGGCAATATGGGAGGAGCCGGGATGGGACAACAAAAGGCCAGGCTCCAATCTTTGCCCAAATCATTGACGTATGATGGCAAAGGGAGTTGGCAGGCTTTCTTGACGAAGTTCGGGAAGTTTGCCTCCATCTTCGAATGGACGGAGGAGGAAAAGAGAGATTATCTCTGCTTGTGTTTGACAGATAGGGCCAGTGAGTTCTATGCACTGACTACGGATAGGAACGTAGAAATGACCTATGCGGCAGTGGTGGAAAAACTGGAGAGGCGGTTCGCTTACCGTGAGTTGCCGGAGACGGCAATGGTAACATTCTCGAGTGCGACACAAAGAGAGGAGGAGTCCCTTGATGAGTGGGCGGATAGAGTGTTGACGTTAGCCGGTAAGGCATTCCGGGAACTTCCGGATGCCTTCATGACCCAACAGGCCATATTGCGGTTCTGTATGGGGGCCCGTGAGAAAGAGGCGGGAGAGCAGGTGATTAACCAACGCCCACAAACTATAGAGCAGGCTATAGATAAAATGAAGTGGGCAATCCACACGCATGGCCTGATGTATGGACGGCCAAAGGCGGTGAAAAAGGTAGTATGTGCAGAGGATGTACAAGTGGCGGAGGCGAGGGTTGGAGAACAGAGCAAGATAAACGGGAGGGTTGATGCTCTGGAGAAACGAGTTGGAAGGATGGAGGAGAAGATGGATGCGGTTATGGGTAAGTTGGACAAACTACTGGAAAGGCGGAGTAGGAGTCCAACGACTTCCCCAAGCGGGCAATGCTACACTTGCAACGAAATCGGACATTTTAAGCGGGAATGTCCGAAGTTGTGTAGCAGGACTCTGTCACCTGTCAGTAATGACCGGTGTTTCGAATGTAACGGATATGGGCATATGAAGAAAGATTGCCCGAATGTCACACCTGATGAGCAGGGCAAAACCCTTGGCTCAAAGGAAGGCAAAACAGTAAGGTTTGCAGATTTAAACGGAAAGGGGGTCAGTGTAAGTGGTCCTAACATGACCCCAAAGGAAAAGGGCCAATCTGTTGTTGTATGTCAGATAAGGTCTGGCTCAATGTTTCGTATTAACGCGACATTGGGTGATGGCCTTGTGGTACAGGCTGTTATTGACACAGCGGCGGAGGTGACTTTGGTTTCTGATAGGGTGTTCAAAAAAATACCAGGTGATATACCGGTATTAGAACAGGTGTCGGTTATGACCGCTGGTCGGGATTTGTGTATGAAAGGCGCAATTGTTGGCCCCGTCAAGATTGAGATTGGGGGTCAGACATTCACTGAGAAAGTGTATGTCGCGCCAATAGAAGACAGCATGCTTTTGGGACTGGACTTCATGAGGAAGCATGGAATAAAGATTGATATTCCTAGGTCCACAATAAGCATCAGGGACACAGTAGTGTCAATGAGCGAGGAAGTGGTGAGTGATAGTCTTAGAGTGGCTAAGATTAAGGTTAACAAGTTTATGTCAGTTCCACCGAACTCTGTAGCATTGGTACCCTGTTCTGTGGAGACTAAGCTTGATACCTTTGTTGTTGAGGGGGTAGGAGTGGACCTCATAGTGCCTATGTCGGTACATACAGGTGAGGGAAAGTTGAGGCTCGCTATGCTGAACCCGTCCGATCATTCGGTAAAGGTTAGGAAAGGGCGAGTTGTGGGTAGAGCGGAAGAGGCTAGGCTTGTAAAACCGGTGCCACAGGAGTTTTCTCCTGACCGGTTTGTGGAGGGGCTGGAGAATCGTACTGAAGCAGAATTGCCAGAGCACCTTCATGACCTTATGGAAAGGGCACGAGTAGACCTGACCATAGGGGAGCGACTGGCCAATGATTATGATTTCTGTTTTACACAGAAGTGGCTGATGCATGGAACTGAGCCACCTGATAGTGAGCGTGACTTGGTGGTTCAGTACGCATGCATCAAATGAGATGATAGCAACGGTGTGAAGTGAGGTCGATTGCAGTGACAGGTTGAATAACACTCCAAATGGTGGTTCAGCGGTGTGATGCAATCAGTGGGTTGAGCAATATAAATGTGGTTGGCTGTGTAGGTAGAATCGGAAGGCTCCTTTTGTGGCTAACTCTGGTTGTTGGTAGAGGAGGTGTTAGTGCCTGTATCGGGTTAAGTTCCGAAAGCCAGACGTGGAGGAGGTCCTGTCTATGCCTAATGGTATAGGAAATGGCGGAGGTGATCGTGTAGAGAATGCCATTTTCATCTGATTGACAGGTGAAGGCAGAGCTCAGTTTGATGGTTCACTAAAACCTAGTTAAGCTGAGGGGAGCAAGATAGTTTCCGGTTTGGGAGAAGTAGAAATTATTTGTTGGTAGAGGAGGTGTTAGTGCCTGTATCGGGTTAAGTTCCGAAAGCCAGACGTGGAGGAGGTCCTGTCTATGCCTAATGGTATAGGAAATGGCGGAGGTGATCGTGTAGAGAATGCCATTTTCATCTGATTGACAGGTGAAGGCAGAGCTCAGTTTGATGGTTCACTAAAACCTAGTTAAGCTGAGGGGAGCAAGATAGTTTCCGGTTTGGGAGAAGTAGAAATTATTTCAATGAATGACTAGACTTATTGGCATGTTCGGTTGAATGGTCTCTATAGTTGTGACAGTTTGCAGTGAGTATGAAGTGATTGTATGTTGATGGATTGGCAACAACTTTTTGAAACAAAAGAATCTTTCTTGAATTACAATAATCTTTCAGTTTCTTTGCAGTATATTGCATGTCGGATTATACAATATTAAATACAAGAGTAAGTATCTTATGCAACCTTTCCTTTTCGAAAAGAACTCACAAGTTGAAAAGGCAAAGTATGGTTTTAGAAAAACTGTCAATTATTATGATGTCCTTAATGGTCGACCATGATTGCTGAGTGGTAATTGGTGAAGACGTGATTACGCATTTAGCTTTCAGAACAACTGTGAACCATCCCTTAAAAGTTATTGACGTAAGGTACTCACAAATTGAAAGGCAAAGTATGGTTTTAGAAATACTGTCAATTATTATGATGTCCTTAATAGTGGACCATGATTGCTGAGTGGTAATTGGTGAAGGCGTGATTACACATTTAGCTTTCAGAACAACTGTGAACATTCCCTTAACAATTATTAACGTCTTTATTTGTTAAGTTGTGTATGATAAATTGTATGGAATATGGGTTGAATTGATTGTGCAGGTTGTCCATCATTATTTAACAAGAAATCTACGTAATTGTCGGCACTAAACGTCGATATAGGATGAAATAATGATATGAACCGGGATTCAGATGTGACATTGATAAATGTGTGCGAGTGCTTGATGTGTGTAAATGGGGTTACCTTAGTGAGGGTTTAGGTATTGATGCTATCCCAAACAAAACAGCAGATTGGATAGGGGTTGTTAGTTATGTGAGGAGTACATTGCAAGGCCAAGCATAGCCTTGCTGAAAAGGCCATCGTCATCTCTGATTCAGAGGTGGAGGCGGAAGCTCCGGTCCAAGTTATACCGTAGTCTCGGCAGGCGGAGGGTGCTGATAGTTCGGCTCTCCTCCGAGGTTGAGGACTCCGGTTGAATGTTAGGCAGTGTGGATGGCAAGGAGGTGAGGGTGACGTGGGAGTTGGCTCCAACCGGAGAGGACACAAGACTCAGTCTCTCAGAGATGGAGGTGGAAATTCCGGTTGGATGATGAGGTGGAGGTGAGAGAGATGGCCGTAGTCCCAGAATCTGGGAGGGTCCAGTTTGAGGAGGATATGGAGGTGGTGGGAAGATGGTGTGGTCTGAGAGTGGGGGTGCCTAGAAATGCGAAGCCGTCCGCATTGGATTGTCACTTTCACTGGAGCCACACATTAAGTAATCGGTCATGCGGGCCCAGTGGGCTCGTACACCGGCAAGGGGGGAACTAGAGTGGTGTATGGATTGGTGTGGTTTTGACCAGATTTCTGGTGGGTCATGTGGGGGAAGGGCTATGAGCTGTGTGGTGTAATATATGGTGTAACCTGGGGACGGGCAGCTCAGTGGGTGGGAATAAATAATTTTGATATTCTCCTGATGACTTAAATGCCTTAGATTTGGTTATGTATTAAAAAATTATAAGGTTAAACCTTAGACGGGGATTGGAAAGCTAAATTGGGCTAGGGAGGGGGGCTTGTTAGAACGGGGAGGAGTGTGGTGGAGACCGGTTTGACTTGGCCGTTCGGACCCCAAATGCGGTGACTTCTGGGAAATAGTCTTCAGTTCCGGTTCTGCTATTCCTAGACGATTGTGTTGTATTACGTTCTCCTTGGAAATCCAAGATGTCCTGGGTGATCCTCAGTTCAAGTGATCCAAGCCAGCGACAGAGCGTAAGTACAGCTAATTATCTATTGTCTAATTTACAATAGGAGGTTCGGGGGGGCAGGGCGGAGGTTCGGGAGGGCAGGGCGCGGCGCCCTTCGATTTAGGCCTAGCTGGAGCACTGTATATCAAAATCATGTCAAGCTTTATTTCATTGTCTAGTGTGGTCTACAAAAGTTTAATTACTCATACATGGATCTTTTAAACAAAATAATAATTAACTACATGTACTTGATAAGTTTAAGTTGATATAGATTTATTCTTAGTAAACCAACTTTTTTAAGAGTTTGATAGAGATCGCCAGCTGTTTGTGTTTGTGACAGTTTGTCATATTTATCGGTTTGAGTAAATAAATGGTCAGTTAATCGTACATTTCAGGGCTCGACATAAACTTTTGAAGTTGTCTGGTCGCACCAGGGACCAAAATTTCATATGTCCTGACCCAAAAACATCTTGTCCTGACCATTATATCTTATTTTGCTCAGTACTTTGCAAAATAATGAAATATTAAAAATTGTTCAGATCATAAAGACTTTAATGGGATTGTCAACCACAATTAACGAAAAAAAGAAAAGTTATAAATTGCCGTAATTTTTCACTGCGCCCCACATGCTGCTGCACTGTCAAAACCATAAGACGCAGAGGGACCACCTCGAAGCTGCATTGCACTCCCATGGACTAGTTTTAACCTTTCCAAGGTGCTAGACCCCAAGGGAGCAGCTAGGGGCCCGGTCTACTCTGCCCTCGCCAAATACCTTATAGACTGTCAGATAACTGACAAGATCTAGGTCATTGGGTGAGGGAGAGCAGACAATCCCCACCCAATTATACAGTCATGAGACTGATTCTTTTAAACCGTGTAATCTTTACACAAATCTGACATAATCCTATTGTAATTGTGTTGGATTTGTGTCACTTTGACACAACTTTGTTTTAGCTTTATTGGGCTTATTGTTCCACCGCCCTTTCTAAATCAGGCCAATGGCATTGACCTGATATTCTTTATTTTAACACATTTTTTAATTTAGTATAATGCTAGATCGCCATTTACATTTTTCAGTTTCTTAATACAACCATATTTTATGGCAGCTTTTATTAAAAGAAGGGACGAGGCTGTCCAGTAAACCGGGTTTGTTGGCTGCATTGCACCGCCTCCCTTGCCCTTTGACACCCCACCATTTCCCCTTCAAATGCGAAGAGCCATGTCAGACTGGAGTGCACGGTGCAGTGCCTTATACCTTGCAAAACCCTTAATTAGCCCTCTCCGGGGTAATGCCAACTTCTTGGTATTATTGTAGATTTTCTTAATATTGCTATCTTGTTCATTATAGCCAATAATGTACCTTTGTATTTTCCTTAATTTTTGTTAAAAATGCTATTTTATATAGCAAATAAGGTACTTTTGTACTACATGTGTATTTTCTCTTTTGTTATCCCCTATATTTAAGTTATATTGGAGGGTTAAGAGCTTTTTGTGTTTTTTTTCATCATTCAAGTATAATTTGGTCTTTTTACCAATTTTATATTTTATCGGAAATATGCCAGTACCTCAAATATCATATTGTTTTATTTTTCTTTCCATTTGTACTCATTAGTTTCTATTTACCATGCACTCCCTCTGGTCCAGGGGACAAAACCACCCTAAAATAGTTCTCCTATACAAATTATCTCCCTTAGATCACCCCAGTGGTATTACCCCTGCTGGAAAGTGGAAACCCCCCATTCATTCCTGCCTACACTTCCAAAACTTCCCCTTTTAGAGTCCAGGGTGGTAACTGGAATTTAACTTATAAATAAATGCATATAGTACTGTACATAATGTAAATAATCCTTTTTTATGTATAAAATAGTTGTTTTGTTTAATTTTTAACTGTAAAGTACATGTACATTGTTTTACTTTCAAATTGTTATGTGGCCCTATAAAGGTGACAGTATGGCGACAAGTACGTCATTACCTTTGGATATATAAATATTATTATTAACTTTCTTTTAAATATTGTCTTAACGCCACTCTGGGGGATGTTTCTTCTTCATAGCCCCATTCTCTCTAAGTCCCATACAGACAGGATCTTATGTTGGAGCATTACCGCTATATTCCCTGTCTGCAAGTGTTCAACATTATACCACTCTATAAATATATACTAAATTACAATACACATACAATTATGTACTAAAATACAAATATAAATACAATATTTACCATTTTTCCTTATAAATTAATGCACTTAAGCAATAGGGATACTATAAAGGGGAGCTATTTTACCAGGCTCTACTTGCATAATTTAATATAGTTTTAAAAAAACTTTCCATGTTTGTCTATTTTTTTTATATACATTTATACAACCGGTGTAAATTTATGACTTTATATGCATTAATACAACCTTAACATCAGATTTATACTTATCATTAGTCATATAATGTCTGTTAACAAAAAGTGGCATTGTTGAACCACTTTGTGGTCTGGAAAACTCCAAAACTATTAATATTATTTTTATTTTAAATAAAGTACACACCTGTGAATTTTTTTTCTAATTTATATAAAACTATAAATAATTTCATATTATAATAACATCAAAAAACACAGATCACAAAGTTAAAAGACTCCAACAACAACTCCATTGCAGCATACGCTGAACAATGGGTCTAGTAATGATGATGCCACTTATAATAGTATGTGTTTTCACCATCACTACTTATATAAATTGGGCTATTTTCTTTCTTCCTCTTTCTTTTTATCACAAATAACATCAATAGAATAATAATGATAATAATTATAATGAAAATAACAATATAACACCTTCATGGTAGTTTAACAGTATAAAACAATCATTCTAAATGCAAATAAATTTAAGTACTAATGGATGTAATTATCCTTTTTTTGTTCCATATATTTCCTATCATGAAATTCTACATTGTTTACGTTATAGATAGTAAACTTAATGTCAAGGCCTTTCATTGTGCAAATTTTTCATCTCAAAACAGATTGACCTACTTGCTTTTGCAAGTTAAGGAATTCGGACCAATCAACGCCATGTTTTTAAAATGCAGTCAGCAAATAGGAAATCTTGTCTCTTAGCGTAGTTTTATATGCATAGATTCTTGAGTATCTTGTTATATTATATATTTAATTGTTAAAGTAAAGTTTTTTTTAAATTTATTAGATTTGTATGCCCCCCTTCAAAGAATAGGGGGTATATTGTTTTGCTCATGTTGGTCCGTCGGTCCGTCCACCAGATGGTTTCTTGATGATAACTCAAGAACGCTTTGGCCTAGGATCATGAAACTTCATAGGTACATTGATCATGAATGGCAGATGACCCCTATTGATTTTCAGGTCACTAAGTCAAAGGTCAAGATCACAGTGACTCAAAATAGTAAAATGGTTTCCGGATGATAACTCAAGAATGCTTAGGCCTAGGAATATGAAATTTCATAGATACATTGATTATGACTGGCAGATGACCCCGTTTTATTTGGTTTTTAACTGAAGTTCCGAGGGTAGACAACCCCATTAGTTAGTTACATTAAGTAACAATTCTTAAGTTACAACCAATGAAGCTACATGTACAATTAAAAGGTCGACAATAGATCGATTGCCAAAAATTTAATCGGTCGCGTTCTTAAATAAGTATACAGAAATGTACATACACACAGTATACGTATAAATAAATAGAAAAACAAATAAAAAAAAAAAGAAAGCAAAATACCACTTCCTCTTTATTATTAAACATTGCATATAATAGATATCTGTATGACCCGTGTTATTTTGAAACTTACTTTTAAACTAACTCGCATACATTTAACAAATTTGATTACACTTTGCTATCGTTTTTTTTTAAATAAAACAACATTTATTTTACTTTGCTATTGTTAATTTTGTTATTTTCGTGTATAGTTTATTTAAAACAAAGCATGAAATGACACATAAAACGTTTTTAAAACAAATACAGTTTAGTTTATCGTAAACGTCTTATTGTAAATAGAAGATAAAGATACTTGGTAAACCATGCCATGCAATGACACTTCAAGTTTGAAGTGAAATGACTAAGGGGGAAACATGCATGGTGGAAACACCTGGGGCCCGAAACATCCGACGACAATATTAAATAGATGTTGCTCGTATTTATAATTTGGACACTGTTATAAGTTTTATGTTTAATCAACAACATATTATTTGCATAGTTCTTCCAGGATTCCCAGCTCAATGCAGCGGTTACTCATTTTGTGAATGTTGACCAAAAGCCTTAACACTGTTTATATGTCTCCCGGTCTATACTGGGGAACATATTGTTTTTGCCCTGTCTGTTGGTTTGTTGGTTTGCATCAAATTTTAACATTGGCCATAACTTTTGCGATATTGATATTTGCCACTTGATATTTGAGTTTGACGTGCATGTGTATCTCATGGAGCTGCACATTTTAAGTGGTGAAAGGTCAAGGTCTTTGTTCAAGGTCAAATGTCAATTACATGGGCGACATATTGTTTTACAAACACATCATGTTGTTTTTTATTCTGAATGTTCACTGTCAATGGAAATATTTTTGCAGAAGGAAACACTACATTATCATGAGTATTCATACATTTGTACATGTATCAATATAGATAATGGGCATGATTGGGATCCAGAGAGGCAGAAAATCAAAACCCAAAACCATTTTTCTGCCTTTGTGGTATGTTTGTAGTCTTTTTGGTATTCAGCCTTTTTCGTATAACTATGTGTTCTTTTTGGATTGTTCTTAATTTGCAATAATTGGAATAGGTCCGGTTCCAGGTAATTGGGAACGAATGATGACATATGATTAAGGAGCATTGCTTATTAATAGTTCAAAGTGTTTTTTATCTGATTTTAGTTCCTCGTTTCCATCGGTCAGGTTCTTTTCTGCCAATCAACAGAGGACAAGAGGTCATCCTGTGTATGTAATTTCTCGAGAACAGCTGGAATTCTTCATTGAAGCTGGCTTTACAAGACGACAAATGGCAGATCTTCTGCATGTGTCTGACTCATCGGTCAAGCGAAGGCTTAGGTATAGTGCATAATATTTGAAATTTGAAAGAAATATTTACATGAAGTTTCTCCTGTTACCTAAGAAAGTTTATAATGATTACCTGTAAGCACCCTTCATTTCACAAATTTCCCAGATAATCTGAAGACCTGTGTCACTGCATCATGTTAGTTGTTTGTGGTAAAAAAAAATATAATTATAGATTTAAAATAGAGATTTAAAAACATACTTTTGTGTTTCATTATATTTTTGGTTTAAATTCCCCTATTTGGATAAATAATGCATAATTTCCACCTGCTTGAGGGTACAGGTACTGTTCCCCAAAAACAGAGAGTCCCCTGATATAGACACAGATTGAGTAGTTCAGTTTGTGATTGTGCATTAAACCATGGTTTGAGTCTAATGTTTTGTCACTTATTTCATAATTAATGGTCTTATTAAACCCTTTTTATTGATCAATGAATTATTGTGTGCATGTCTGGTTGGTGAACTTGGATAAGATCGAACCTTTTTTGATACATTAGACAAGATTTATTTACAAAGAAATGGTTTAACTAGTTTTAAGTAAATTTAATAGTTTTGGTTATAGTTAAATATGTCTACAGTCTTGACGCTAACCCCTAGCCCGACAGCCCGGGGCTAGTGATATGTAATTTTGGCTATTAAAATTTCCGGATTCAAATAATCGGGCTAGTGGGTATTTTAATCTGTTCTATTAATGCATAAAGATTTGGGCTAGTTGTTCAACAATGCTAAAGTGAAGATTGTGTCTATCATTATTCAAATGCAATTTGCATGATACACATGTGAGAAAACCAGCTGAAAGCCTGCTGAATTTGTTTCAGATCCTTTGGTCTAAAGCTGAGGCAGACATACTCGGTGCTGTCAAATAATGCATTAGATGATCTTGTGCGAGAAGTGACCCAAGGGAACCCGTCCCTTGGTCAGAGAATGGTTCAAGGCCTGCTGCAGAGCCGAGGACATAGAGTTCAGAGGCAGAGAGTTGCTGACAGCCTAATACGAGTTGATGCCGCAGCAGTGGCTTTGAGATGGTGTCATTCCATAAGACGACGGGTCTACAAGGTTGCAGCACCAAATTCATTGTGGCATATTGATGGAAACCACAAGTTAATCAGGTTAAAACAGCTAACGTTTAATAACCATTTCCCACTCAGAAGAAAAAAGAAAATCACTTTGTGCAAACAGCATAAAACCAAAACAGCCTTCGAGTAACTCGCAGTCTGTTCAGGTTTTATGCTGTTTGCTGCTCATCAGTATCTCAGGGTTGGAAATGAAACCTTTAAAACTTGAATACATTTAAAAAGATATTTAATTATATGTAACTTTCTAAGAGACTACAAATGCGTCAAAATACATATCTAAGTGATAAAGGGTTAAATGAGGCATAGATCATAGAACGTAATATTATTAGAGTATTTGTTTACCACTTAGCCACAATCTGCTTATATGAAACACCTTATACAGGTATTACAATTTTATTTAGTTTTAACACTGTGTTCTACATCTTGACAAGTTGGAGTCTATGGCAATCAATTTGCTTAAGTGAAGGGAGAATTTTGTATTTAATATGGGGAAAAAATATATATTTTGCTGGGGGAATGGGGCCTTATTTCAGCTAAAAAAAAGTCAGTCCTCCATTAGAAATATTGAGTATTGCAAGGTTATTGTTAAGGAAAATTTAAGAGTAATATTCTCAAGTTTTGTTCTCCAAACTTCCAACAAAGCAGGCTTGGAATCATCAAAACCTTCATTTTTAGCTTGACTATTATATATGAAATATATATAGTGGAGCTATCCTACTCACCCCGGCGTCGGCGTGAGCGTTAGCGTCTGCGTCCGCTTGCAAATGTTAAAGTTTTCGAACTACCTCAAATATTTTCATTCTCCCTTCACATATTGCTTTAATATTTTGCATACTTCTTTACCAACATGACCCTCAACCTATAAACAATAGCAGACAAATCTATCAAGCATTTTGTCATAATTATGGCCCCTTTTCCACTTAGAATATGCATCAAATGTTAAAGTTTGCGTACTACCCCAAATATTTCCTATGTCCTTTAACATATTGCTTTTATATTTTGCATACTTCTTTACCAACATGACCCCAATCTATAAACAAGAGCAGACAACTGTATCAAGCATTTTGACGAATTATTGCCCCTTTTATACTTAGATTGATCAATAATTTGCGTACCACCTCAAATATTTTCTATGTCCTTTGACATATTGCTTTCATATTTTGCATACTTCTTTACCAACATGATCCCAATCTATAAACAAGAGCAGGCAACTGTATCAAGCATCTTGACAGAATTATGGCGCCTTTTATACTTAGATAATTGAACATTTTGCTAAAATTGCCATAACTTCTTTATTTATGATCACATTTGATTCATACTTTGACAAAACAACACTTACCTGACATACCACAATGCACTCCACCCAAACCATCCCCCATGCCCCAACCCAGAATCCCCCCCCTAAAAGAAAAATAATAAAAATAATAAAAAAAATTTCCTTATTTTTGAAAGATCATCTATTAAATTACCACACACCCTCATTATACCCCCCCCCTCTCCTCCATGATGGCTTACGTTATACTGTCAAGCACTCGAATAGTCAAGCGCACTGTCCTCTGACAGCTCTTGTTCAACTCTTGGATGTGGAGTATTGCAAAATTTAAATCCTTTTAGGATTCCAAATGTATAAAATAAAGAATGAATTTTAAATCATGGTGTAAGTGTCCAACAAAATAAATGAAAATTAGTACCAAACATTTTTTAATCTATGAGATAATACGGATTCAAGTCAATCAAGTAGACAGGGTATATTTGCATATCCTTCTTTACTTTTTCTGGTATTTACGTGGAATGATGACAATTGGTTAACAATAAAATACATGTACCAAAACAGGTTAACTAGTTATGGATTTGACATGCCTAATTAATATATTTTATTAACCAGGTTTTCCGAAGTAAAAAACTGGTTATTAGATTGGCGAATGCGGGCGGGCTGGCTGGCTGGCGGGCTGGCGGAATAAGCTTGTCCGGGCCATAACTATGTCGTTCATTGTCAGATTTTAAAATCATTTGGCACATTTGTTCACCATCATTGGACGGTGTGTCGCGCGAAATAATTACGTCGATATCTCCAAGGTCAAGGTCACACTTTGAGTTCAAAGGTCAAAAATGGCCATAAATTAGCTTGTCCGAGCCATAACTATGTCGTTCATCGTCAGATTTTAAAATCATTTGGCACATTTGTTCACCATCATTGGACGGTGTGTCGCGCGAAATAATTACGTCGATATCTCCAAGGTCAAGGTCACACTTTGAGTTCAAAGGTCAAAAATGGCCATAAATGAGCTTGTCCTGGCCATAACTATGTCATTCATTGTGAGATTTTAAAATCATTTGGCACATTTGTTCACCATCATGGGACGGTGTGTCCCACGAAAGAATCACGTCAATATCTCCAATGTCAAGGTCGCCACGACTAAAAATAGATTAAAAAAAAAAAAATACAAAGGGGGTTAATTTTTTTTGGTCATTTCAAAAGTTCAGTTTGAGTTTTCTCCCTTTATCAGATTTTTTTTTCACAATGAAAACCTGGTTTTGTGACAATTTTGTCCCTTGTTTTTACATAGAATATAAAATAAACATCTTCTATACGCCTTTTATCTGATAGCAAAAAGCTATGTTATATACTGGTATAAATTCCTAGATAGGTAGTAATTATTATTGGTGCTGTAAAGAGAGATATGTGTGGTTAAAATTTTAAGCCACACATTTCCGCTGAAGCAGCAAAAGGCATATAATAAATCATTATTGAATTAATATGTAATTACTATCATGTTTATATGTTGCAATTTATAATGCATCATGCAAATGTCGCTATTACATATTACTGTCATTTCAAAGCCAATTATTTATCTTCAGATGGGGCTTTGTCGTCCACGGTGGGATTGATGGATACTCGAGACTGTGTGTCTTCCTGAAAGTATCCACCAACAACCGTGCAACCACGATGACGAAAGCCTTCATAAATGGTACTAGGCAGTATGGTGTACCTTCCAGAGTGAGATCGGATAAAGGTCTGGAAAACACAGGAGTTGGAGCCTTCATGATATCCTATCGAGGCCCTGGTCGTGGATCCTTCATTACTGGGAAGAGCGTCCACAACCAGAGGATCGAGCGGCTCTGGAGGGACATGTATTCTGCATGTACCAATGTGTTCCACCAGCTCTTCCAACATCTAGAGGAGACGGGTCGCTTGGACCTGAGCTCCGAAGTACACATGTGGTGCTTACACCTGGTGTATGTTCCACTCATTCAGCGGGCCTTAGACCGCTTCCGTGACGGATGGAACTGCCACAGACTGAGTGAGGAGAGGGGCAGAACACCCACCCAGCTTTATCTGCAGGGCATGATAGAGCATGCAGGACGTGGTCATCGAGGGGTTGATGACATGTTCTTTGAACCTCAGGAGGAACAACTGAGTGTCTCAGAGGAAGACTATGGAGTAGATGAGGAAGCTCCTGTAGCCTCAGCAAATGACGATGAGCTACAGGTGTCCTCTGTTACAACACCCATTGACCATGAACAAATGGCAGAACTAACTAATAGAATAAGACCCTTGGATTCAGAGGTCCTCATGATGCAGGGGTGTCAATTTTCCGGATTATTCCGGAAATCCGGATTTGAGCCGTTCAGGGTTGATTTTGAGGTGAATGTAAATCCGATGAGTTTGTTTAAGGCGGGTGGGGGTAGGGACAAAATTCTTTTAGTGCGGGATCATTTCAGAACGAATATTGTTATAGCATCGTCGGCATTCCGGACATTTGCGCTTGGTATAGATTTTATTTATTGATTTCGGTAAGCGTTGGCACTGACATGAGCAGTAACTGGCTAAGTAAAGCACTACAATATCATATTTTAAAACAATATGTTAATCAAATCATATATAGTACAGCCAAAGCAGAACAAACGTATTTCGCGATCCGCGGCGGCAAGGCAAAACGAGTCGATGCCGCGTCAGTCGTTGAAGCCGCGTCAGTATGCGGCGGCAAGTCGCATTTCGCCGCGAAACTTCGCATCTGTCCGCTGAGGCATGCCGCTATCCGCGACATGATGCCGAGTCGATGCGCATCATGAAATAAAAAATCTTTTTAAAATTATTAGTAACATGTAGTTAACAAATTTTGAAAGAACAATTATAATAATAATTAAAATCATAATAAATTTATTGTGCGCGGATTGTATTAGCATATACATGTAAGCATAGTTAATGTGTCTGGCCAATTAAGTTTGTTTCCCGTCCGTAGTGTATGTATTTCACACATAAACAAGGTCACGTAATTATGTTTTCGCACATACAAGTGGTCAAGGCTCCAGCATATGGTGGATTTATAAATTAATTGCATGTTGATTTTGCTATTAAATCTAAGCTGAGAAAATTAGCAGTTTGAAGCCACATCAATAATCAAGACGGTGACGACGTATTTGTTGTTTTGTTAATTATCAGCTTATTATAACTATTGTTTGAATATGCGTATATAAACAGGTTTTATTTTGTTCATATTATACAGTTATTATCGCTACTAATTACCCGATACTCCCGTATATTCCAGTTTTAAAGCAAATGCTGGTAAATATTTACGATACACAAACATTCTCGATATTTCCTTAAAGCGGGTATATACGATTTAGTCAAATATTTATGAATTTATATAAACTGTGTAAAAAACTTATTATATATATATTTCAATATAAATTAAAATAAAAGTTAAGAAGAACATGTGTCAAAAAATGCGAGATAAGCCAGATATTTAATTCTGAAATTGAAAACGGCTGTACAGCCGAATTCGCCAGCATGTATACCATACATGTACGATGTGCATCTAAACTTAGTTTAACGGTTTATTTGAAATTCTGCAACGATATCTATTCATACGACACACGAACACTATCTCCGATCCTAATACAAAGACGAATGCTTCGGTTATTGTAGGAAAATATGTACGTCACTATCGGCTCGGGGCGCTAATTTGTCTTTGCTGCATTTTATGAAATTCGGCTTTAATGTATAATTTGTCTTGCCTATTTTGTGTTGTTGTAACATATTTTATCAATATATTACAATTAAACACATATAAAAAATCGTATATACCCGCTTTAAGTATCAAATACATTTTGGCATTTGTTACTATTTATAGAGATGATGAAATAACGTCTAATCGGGGCGTTTTTTTTCCACTGAACACGCGATTTACGCCTGACGTGATGTTCATGTATTTATACAACACAAAATACACCCAAACTTTCCAAAAGACGTTCTACATGTCTGCATAATTTTCGCGCTTTTTATGAAACAAAGGATATTTTAGCACTGTTTATTTGACGCTAGAATTTGTCAAAGGTCGCGTTAGCATTAAAATTCGGAAGTGTGTTTTGGATTACAAATTTAATAATGATAATCGAACGAAACATTAACAGTTGCGCGTAATTAATTCTACGCTATACATACATGTATGTACATGTAGGTGGATATCTTTTCACTCGATCCGCCGCGTACGTATGCGGCGGATTTACTCCGCGAAAGTACGCGAGGTTAACACAGACTCGGCGTCGTTGCGCGGATCGATGCCGAGTGCCACGGCGATACGCCGCGTGAACACACGTTTCGGCCGCCGCGTACTAATAATCTGGCCGTGGCGTAGCCGCGGATTATGTTTGTGCCACGTTAGCTGTACTGTATTGACTGCGTATTTGCTAGGTTACTGGTTACTGGTTTTCATTTTCTGCAGTCAAACGATATGCATATTTTATTTCATTTGCAAATGATGTTTTGCGACATGTTTTCGGACAGTCGTTTTCAGATACGCTGGTTTGTCGATTTTAATTTAATTTCGAAGTTCTTAATATCATTTGTTTAGAATGACAAATACACCTGCGGTGTTACAGATGGTTTGGTTTATAATATTTCGCATTGTACTCACCAGAAATTGCAACTAGAAAGACTTTAAAAAAAGAACAATAAGCTAGGACTCGGGGGGGGGGGGGGGGTTGTGCCCTCTCTTCCCTTTATCCTACGGCTTTATTTTCCGGATTTCAAATTTGGGACAATTGACACCCCTGGAGGATGGTTTGGCTGTTGACTTGTTTGAACAGGCTGTGTCCTTTTGTTCGCAGGCATTAAACATATAATGACGTATACTGAACAGTTCTAAGTGGTCAATGGGTTGTAACAGAGGACACCTCTGGCTTCGTCGTTTTCTAAGTTTCAGTAGCTCCCTCATCTACTCAGTTGTTCTTCCTGAGGTTCAAAGAACGTCATCCACCCTCGATGACCACGTCCCGCATGCTCTATCTTGCCCTGCGTGGTTGAACAAGTTGTCATCCCCCCCCCCCCCCCCCCCCCACACACACACACACACACACACACACACACACACACACACACACACACACACACACACACACACACACACACACACACACACACACACACACACACACACACACACACACACACACACACACACACACACACACATACCGGTATTGCCAACATGGTGAGGTACACGTTTTGTACAAACGTACCGAGGTCTATGCTTTCGAGTAGATCTATACGGATATGCAATACAAATATTTAAATAGGATGGGTCATGGATCATAAACGACACCTTGTTTGTCAGAAAAAGACTTATTTAAGAAACCAGTATGGCACAATCGTACCGTGGTATATACCTCAGTATGGACACACACGACACACTCATAGTATGGCACAATCGTCCCGTGGTATTTACCTCAGTATGGACACACACGACACACTCATAGTATGGCACAATCGTCCCGTGGTATTTACCTCAGTATGGACACACACGACACACTCATAGTATGTCACAATCGTCCTGTGGTATTTACCTCAGTATGGACACACACCTCACACACTCATAGTATGTCACAATCGTCCCGTGGTATTTACCTCGGTATGGACACACACACAGCACACTCGTAGTATGTCACGATCGTCCCGTGGTATTTACCTCAGTATGGACACACCAACAACAGCTGTTTCTTCAAAGTGTCCCAGTGTGAGGAATGACATTATAATGATGCTACAAGAAACGTTTGATGAACATCCAACAAGCCGTTCATGAGAAGAAGGAATTTGAAGTTTTTTTCTATATTTAACTGTAGTGGCCCCTACTAAGGGCCAAGTGCGTGCCCCCATCTAAACTTTGAGAAAGGATCTTATAAGAATGCTACAGACCAAGTTTAATGAAGATCCAGCAGGCGGTCGTTTCAATATATTTATATTTTTAGCCCTAGCAGCTCCTAAAATGGGCCAAGTGCCCCATTTCAACATATATATATGAATGGACCCCTAAAGATATTACAAAGTTTGATGAAGATTCTTCAAGCCGTTCATGATAAGTCATTTAAAGGTTTATCTAGTTTTAGCTCTAGCGGCCGCTAATAGGGACCAAGTGCCCCCATTTTTAAGAAATTGACAAAGGACCATATAAAGATACTACAGGCCAAGTTTGATGTACATCCATCAAGCTGTTCATGAGAAGTATTCTAAACGTTTTTCTAGTTTTAGCTCTAGTGGACCTTAACAGGGGCCAAGTGTCCCCATTTGAACAAATCCGAAAAAGGACCCTATAAAGATGCTACATCCCAAGTTTGATGAAGATCCATCAACCAGTTTATGAGAAGTAGCCATTCAAAGCAATTTATGCTTTTAGCTCTAGCAGCCCCAATAGGGGCCAATTGCTCCCATATGAACAAATTTGAGAAAAGGGCTTTATAAACATGCCACAGACCAAGTTTGATGAATAGCCATCAAGCGGTTCTTGAGAAAGTCATTTGAGATTTTTCTATTTTTAGCTCTAGTGGCCCCTTATAGGAGCCAATACCTCCCATTAGAATAAACTTGATAAAGATCCTACAGACCAAGGTTTCATCTTCATCTTTCGTATAGAGGACAAAATTCAAAGACTGGAATGTTCCAAGTCCTACGGTGGGTAGAGGTCAAGAGTCACCTCTCACAAGCTGTACTAAAGTCATTACGGAGATATTTACAGATTATAACTATGTACACACGTGAGCTGACTATGCTTATGAAGATTATCAAGCAGTGCATGAAAAGAAGTTGTTTCAAGGTTTTTCTAGTTATAGCTCTAGCCGCCCCAAATAGGGGCCAATTACTCCCATTTGAACAAATTTCAGAAAGAACATTATATTGGTGCTAAACACCAAGTTGAATGATGATCCTTCAAGCGTTTAATGAGAAGACGTTTGAATGTTGTTTTCATTTTGGCTCTAGCTGCCCCTAATAGGGGCCAATTGCTCCCATTTGAACAAATCTGCAAGGATGCTACAAACTAAGTTTGGGTTAATTTTTAGTTATGGACCTTGTCAGTGAGTATCTATGTCTATATTCAGATTAATACCTCTGATAGTATCGAAGATATTTAAAAATGTCCAGTTTTTACACGCAGATAATCGTATCGTGGTATATACCTCAGTATGGACACACACGACACACTCATAGTATGTCACAGTTGTATCGTGGTTTTTACCTCAGTATGGACACACACCTCACACACTCATAGTATGGCACAATTGTACCGTGGTATATACCTTAGTATGGACACTCACAGCACACTCATAGTATGGCACAATCGTCCCGTGGTATTTACCTCAGAATGGACACACACCTCACACACTCATAGTATGGCACAATCGTACTGTGGTATATACCTCAGTATGGACACACACGACACACTCATAGTATGTCACAGTCGTATCGTGGTATTTACCTCAGTATGGACACACACCTCACACACTCATAGCATGTCACAATCATACCGTGGTATTTACCTCAGTATGGACACACACACAGCACACTCATAGTATGTCATGTCTATATTCAGATTAATTCCTCTGATAGTATTGAAGATATTTGAAAATGTCCAGTTTTTACACGCAGACAACAACCTGGCTGTGACAATACCCAAACAGTCAAAGTAAGAAAGCAAATAAAAATCAAGAATTCGTAACTTTTATTATAAGGAAGTATTTTAACACGAGGAACAAAAATTAATAAACTATTTGTAAGGAAGTATTTAAACATGAGGAACAAAATAAACTATAGCTGTTTTTCTATAGCTTACTTGCATATTAATAATTATGCAATAAGAACTGTCTCATCGCCCTCAACTATTCGAAGTGCTTGTCAGTAGAAAGAGAGCTTGTCAGTAAAAGGTGAAGGCCATGATGGTAAACAACTATTCCCAATAGTGTGCATGTTAACAAGAAAACCTGGACTGAAATGAATTTTTTTATCGAAAATCATGACACATGTATTTCTAAGTGTAAAGGGACCATTACTCCCCAAATTCTTGTCTTCAAGCAAGTAACACCTAGTTTTTGAGTCTGGACAATCCAATAACAACCTTGTCTAAGATTTTAGAGGGTAACATTATGACCAAGTTTCAGCAAGATTGGGACCAAATTGAGAACTTTTCGAGTGTTAACAAGGTCTTTCTATAAATTGACCCAGTGACCTAATTTTTTCTCAAAACAACCCAATGTGGAACTCATCAATAGTAACATTATGACCAAGTTTCATTAAGATTGGGCCAAAATTTTTACAAAGTAACGCAACACCAGGAGTCAAAAACACCCCTCCTGCTGGAGCTTGGCAGTATTTATATGAGCGCAGTCATGGAGAAAGGTCCCTTACAGGAGGTCAATAATAAACTGAGAAAATATAAGTAGAAAATCTGTTTTGAACTCTGGCATTGAATCCATCAAACAACATGTGGTACTACATAAAAGACCTAAAGACACCACAGCATTCATTCAAGTAAACATGCAGCCACAAGTTTCTCAGTGTTTTATCCAAGATTATTCGATAATGGTTATGGCAATATTTATATCAGTGCAGTCATTCAATAAATCCCTTACGAGAGATCAATTCCTATCGGTAATAAAGAAGTTATTTAAATTCGAACATTTTCAAGCTCAAATGTTTGCCAAAGGGATATAAACACCCTAATGAGCACATTTTAGGAAACCAACAAAGTTTTAGTATCAGAATTGCTCAGAAATATAAAATACCGAAGGCAAAAAGGCATGAGCAAAAATTCTAAAGTGTTAATTGTATGATATATAATATCAGGTGAGCTAATAAACATATATAATAAACATGATCTGTCTAGATTTATCTTTTGAAATAACAAGATGTGTTTGTGAAACACAATGTCCCCCTATATGATGTTTGACCTTGTAGGATGACCTTGACCTTGTGAAGGATGACCTTGACCTTTCACCACTCAAAATGTGCAGCTCCATGAGATACACATGCATGCCAAATATCAAGTTGCTATCTTCAATATTGCAAAAGTATTCATAAAATAAGCGATTTGGGCCACATATATTTGACCTCTGACCTTGACCTTTCACCACTCAAAATGTGCAGCTCCATGAGATGCACATGCATGCCAAATATCAAGTTGCAATCTTCAATATTGCAAAAGTATTTATAAAATAAGCGTTTTGGGCCACATATATCTGACCTCTGACCTTGAAGGATGACCTTGACCTTTTACCACTCAAAATGTGCAGCTCCATGAGATACACATGCATGCCAAATATCAAGTTGCTATCTTCAATATTGCAAAAGTATTCATAAAATGAGCGATTTTGGCCACATATATTTGACCTCTGACCTTGAAGGATGACCTTGACCTTTCACCAATCAAAATGTGCAGCTTCATGAGATACACATGCATGCCAAATATGAAGTTGCTATCTTAAATATAGCAAAAGTTATTGCAAAATGTTAAAGTTGGCGCAAACAGACAGACCAACGGACCAACAGACAGGGCAAAAACAATATGTCCCCACTACTATAGTGGGGGACATAAAAATATAATAAACTATTTCAGAATTGCTTAAACAATAAAAACAAGTTACTCAAATAATAACTAGAACATTGTTAAACCTTGTTTGAAATAACAAAAGAACACCTAAAAAGGAATTACTACTACATGAAATAAGCTCATACTGAACTGTTTTATTACAGTATTTCTTTCATTAAATGATGATTAATTATCCAGACAGTGTTGTTTCTCTATAGTATTTTTGCCATATATTGATGGTCAATCACCTTAACAGTGCTCATTCTCTACAGCAATCCAATTACACGACAATTATATAATGATGGCCAATTAGCCCAATAGTGGTCATACTCTGCAGTAATTCAATCACTGTACATATAATCAATGACGATCAATTAGCATAAAAGTGCCTGTCCTCTGCAGTAATTCAGTCACATAATGAGGATTAAAAGTAGCCTCACAGTACTCATTGATGATCAATTAGCTTAACATTGCTCACACTCTGCAGTAATTCAATCACTGTACATATAATCAATGACGATCACATAAGGATGATCAATTAGCCTTACAATGTTTATCCTTTACAGATGATCAATCTTAAAATGATGATCAACAAGCAAATTTGTTGAAATGATATCCCCCGCCACATACATTTTGTTCAAGGATGGGTGCAAATCAGACGGATGAACATACTGACAGATGGACGGATGGACAACACCAATTTGATATCCCTCCGCCTTTGGCGGAATATAATTATGAGAGAAGGAAGGACAGACAAGTTAGCGACTATATGCTCTCCCTTGATGGAGCACAAAATCTCTAACCTGTAATTTTAAGTACAAAGATGTATACATAATTATGGGAAAAATGCTGGTCAGTTTAGGGGTTTAGCGTACAACCTTACATGAAGCATTTGTGTAACCTTGACCCTTGATGTGAATACCT
Source organism: Dreissena polymorpha (assembly GCF_020536995.1). Classification (NCBI taxonomy): domain Eukaryota; kingdom Metazoa; phylum Mollusca; class Bivalvia; order Myida; family Dreissenidae; genus Dreissena; species Dreissena polymorpha. The sequence continues at coordinate 18,504,980 of NC_068355.1, forward strand.
TGATGCATAGTAAAGGAATAACTAAATAATGAAGAATTCATCAAATTTGTGACCTTTGACCTCAATGTGTGACCTTGACTTTAGCCCCTAGGATTATGGGTGTTGAATGTGAAGCACCCCCAGATGATTGAGAACAGCCATGGCAAGTTTCGTGGCTCTGGCTCATGTGTTAATGGAAATAAATCTCTAAGCTTATATTAAAAAGCATTTTTTCAAGATACAAAGGGCCATAACTCCGTTATTAACAGATGGTGTACAATGCCATTTGGCGTGCATCATCCTCTTATCCATATATACACTCATACCAAGTTTCAATGAAATCCGCCAAAGCACTTCCAAAGTATGGCTCCGGACACAACAGTGCCGGACGGACAGACGGACGGACAACGCCAAAACAATATCCCTCCGCCTATGGCGGGGGATAATTAGCCTTACAGTTCTCATTCTTTACAACAATTCAATCACATAATGATTAACAATTAGTCTAATAGTGCTTATCCTTTACAGTAATTCAGTCACATAATGACGATCCATTTCAGTAAATTAGCCTTACATTCTGAATGTTAATATCTTTTTGTTTTCCGTTTCTCAGCCATTATCCAATTATGGACAGTGTTCTTAATTTTTTTCCAGGTGAGGTTCTGAAGAGCGTCATGTTTCCTAGAAACCTTTTCACACTCATCTTTCTGTAGTTCCCTTCTCATTGCTATATTTGTTTTGAACAAAGTTTTAAGTAGCCTGTGCTGATGTTCTGTAAGCTTCACTACTTCTCCTGAAATATATCAAACATTAATTGAATGACAAGTCAAATGATTCGCCTCACAATAAACCTGGAAGCTTTTTTTTATAGAACGCCATTTCTGTTTCCCCCATAATACTTTTTAAACATTGGCACACAACAGTTAATGTGAAACAGACCCATTCAATAACATTTTTAAACCAAGCAAGGGCTTGGATAGAGAACACAGACCTGCACACAAAACTCCCCAAACTAACACAGTGGTATTTGCACACAAAAGATGGTTGACAGTTGTTAAAGCCAATGATTTATAATGGTAAATAAGACCATGGTAAAACTGGAGTTTCTATTGCCAAAATTAAGAACCCTTGTCAACAAGAGCGATCAATAATCGCAGGTGTCACCTAATGAGAGCCAATTTCAAAGATAAGTGTTTTTAACAAAGGGAGATAATTTGAAAATGGGAAAACCTAGAGTTATGGTTTCTTGACCCTGAACTTCCTCTTAAGGAGCTTTATAATTGTTTGAAGTTAGAAGCTGATAGCTTCCATACTTTTTGAGATATGACAAGGACAAGGTTTTTGAACAAAGGGAGATAATTTAAAAATGGAACCACTCAGAGTTATGGTTCTTGTCACTGCACTTCCCCTCAATGAGCTCTATAACTGTGTGAAGTTTAAAGTTGATAGCATCAATAGCTTTAGAGATATGCTCCCGACAAAATTTGTGACGGATGGACGACAAAGAAGTGATCCCTATATGTCGCGGCTACTTTGTACCAGGCGACACAAAAATGCATACAAGAGGGCCATCATGGCCCTTAATCGCTGAAAAGTTTACAAATAATAAAAGTATGTTTTTTAAGTGCAATTGTTTTCATAATCATTGTTTTAATGCGCATTATAATCAAAATTTCATTAATTCGATAAACCAGTATAACTATTTTATAAAGTCGAAAAAATGGTATTACTTAAAAAAACATTCGATAAAAGCTGATAAGTCTGAAAAATAATCAAATATTTTCAAACATTTAAGCGATGACCTTTCCCCATTTCCTGTCAATCACTCATTGTTGACAAATATCTAATAATAGGCAGTACAACAAGTTAATAATTTTGTTAATTTAATTTGATTCAGGCAGTTTTATTCGTTTCAGAGATATTTAGTTTTTTCCTTCTCCTCAAAAGTGGCTAAATTGGACTTACGAGGGTTTTGAAAAACAGAGACGATTTTTTAAGCATTCTCGGTTTCAACTACCACCATGGAAAATTTATTTATAGGTTAATACCACATCAGATAGAAAATCGCTGTACAAATTAGAATCAATATGGTAGAGCAAAGCATGGGAAAATTGTTTCATTGTATCAACTTTATGCATACACCTGCTACCTATTACAGTTGTTACATTGCAGATTTTAATCATAATTTTTTTTGTCAAATGTCTCCCGATATGTAATGTAATTATGGAACATAAAGCCAAGAGTGCGTAATATTAAAAAAAACAAGAGGTGTGTTTGAAAGAAACACAAAGTCCACTAATGCGCCCCTTTTTTGTTGTTGTTGACCTTTGACTTTGAAGGATGACCTTGACCTTTCACCACTCAAAATGTGCAGCTCCATGAGATACACATGCATGCCAAATATCAAGTTGCTATGTTCAATATTTCAAAAGTTATCACAAAACTTTAACCAATGTTAAAGTTTTGGGACAGAATGAAGGAATGGCAGACAGACAGCCAAAAACAATATGCCCCCGATCATTCGATCCGGGGGCATAATTATCTGTGTTGAACAAAATGAAAATATGCACGACTAGGCAAGACATTAATCATTCCTATAAAGTTTTATTAAAATCCAAGAAATAGTATAGGAGAACCGCTTTGGACAAACTTTATTCTAAAATGACCATAAAAGGGCAATAACTCCGTCAAAAAATATCAGAGCGCAACAAAATGACAACATGCACAACTATAGACCTCATACTGATCACTTGTGTGAATTTTTATTAAAATCCAAGCTATAGTTTAAGAGAAATGTTCCAGACAAACTTTTTTTTAAATTTACAATTAAAGTGCCACAACTCCACCAAAAATTATTCAAGCGGAACAAAATGACAATATGCAAAACTAGACTTCATAATCATCATTCCTGTGAAGTTTTATCAAAATTGGACCAGGAGTATAGGAGATATGGAGTGGATTTTTTTTTCTACAATGACCATTAAAGGGCCATAACTCAGTCAAAAATTATCCGTGCGGAACAAAATGATAACTAGACTTCATACTAAACATTCCTGTGAAGTTTCATCGAAATTGGACCAGGGGCATAGGAGATATGGAGCGGACAAAATTATTGGGATCAATTGATAAATCAGTGGACCCTTCGGAGTCATTCTTTTTAAATAACATACAGATGTACAAACACAGCATGTGCAAACGTAGCTAACAAAAAGGAACCTACCAGTCTTGGGCCGGTTATTGCCACTTTTCTTGGGCTCTGTCACCTTATCCGGATTAGATCTGACACTACAGCCCTGTACAGCACCCAGTGTGGATACTGGCACAGTCTCCATATCTTCCTCTATGGCATCTGGAAGAGGGAGAAAAAGACAAAAAGGTAATGCAGATTGCAAGAAAAGGAGTTTTGTACTGATCTAAATAGACAGCAGTGCAATCATAGAGAGGTACACACCCCCACTAAGTACCCCAAGATCATACTGAGGTATTCACATCCACAGATGGCAGCCATTAAAGAACATACAGAGGTATATATGTACCAAGTGCTAAGAGTAGACAAAATGAAGTCCTGCAGGAAATGCGGCACACAAAGCGCACAGCCATTTCACAAAACAAAGAGCATGCAGCCCAAAACCAACATATAACAAGCAACAAACAGACCACGACAACACCGACAAGAAGCCGACATAACATTTGAGCAAATTTGGTAGAGGTCCACTAGACAATGCTACATGACAAATATCTAAGCTCTATGCCTTGTGGTTTAAGAGAAGATTTTTAAAGTTTTTCCTGCTGGTTGCCATGGCAAATAGTTGGCCAAATAGTTTCAGAGGAGATGTCATTTGAAAGTGTGGACGGACTAACAACGGATAGTGAGTGGTCACAATAGCTCACCCTGAGCACCTTGTGCTCAGGTGAGCTAAAAATACACTGTTTGACACCTCTCCAACATATAGGGACAATCACATGGAAACATGGAAAGCGTGCAAAACAGAAAAGTAAAGCAGTAGTTTGAATCAAATCCTTCAGGTAATCACAAAAATTGATTTAAAGTGCACCAAAACTTTAACTGGAAATTTTAAGTTAAAAGGGGACACTTCTTGAAAAAGTTGGGAGTGTTATATGGCCCTCCAGTCTTCTGATGTGGGTGATAACGAGGAACAATTAGTTTATGTTTTATACAAATACAGTAAAAATGTACTGAAAGTGCATCAAAACATTAACATAAAATTCTAAGTAACAAGGGCTGTTTGTAAAACATGCATGCTCCCCATATGGGCTGTCAGTTGTAGTGGCAGCCATTGTGTGAATACGTTTTTTGTCACTGTGACCTTGACCTTTGACCTAGTGACCTAAAAAATCAATAGGGGTCATCTGACAGTCATGATAAATGTACCTATGAAGTTTCATGATCCTAGGCCTAAGTATTCTTGAGTTATCACCCGGAAACCATTTGACTGTTTCGAGTCACTGTGACCTTGACCTTTGACCTAGTGACCTGAAAATCAATAGGGGCTTATCTGCCAGTCATGATCAATGTACCTATGAAGTTTCATGGTCCTAGGCCTAAGCATTATTGGGTTATCATCCGGAAACCATTTTACTGTTTCGAGTCACTGTGACCGTGACCTTTGACCTAGTAACCTGAAAGTCAATAGGGGTCATCTGCCAGTCATGATCAATGTACCTATGAAGTTTCATGATCCTAGGCGTAAGCATTCTTGAGTTATCATCCAGAAACCATTTTACTATTTCGAGTCAGTGTGACCTTGACCTTTGACCTAGTGACCTGAAAATCAATAGGGGTCATCTGCCAGTCATGATCAATGTACCTATGAAGCTTCATGATCCTAGGCGTAAGGATTCTCGAGTTATCTGGAAACCATTTTAATGTTTCGAGTCACTGTGACCTTAACCTTTGACCTAGTGACCTGAAAATCAATAGGGGTCATCTGCCAGTCATGATCAATGTTCCTATGAAGTTTCCTGATCCTAGGCCTAAGCGTTCTTGAGTTATCATCCGGAAACCATTTAACTATTTCGAGTCACTGTGACCTTGACCTTTTACCTAGTGACCTGAAAATCAATAGGGGTCATCTGCCAGTCATGATCAATGTACCTATGAAGTTTCATGATCCTAGGCCTAAGCGTTCTTGAGTTATCATCCGGAATCCATCTGGTGGACAGACCGACCAACCGACGTGCAAAACAATATACCCACTCTTCTTCGAAGGGGGGCATAAAAAATGGGCATAATTCATTAAATATTGGTTATGGACCTTGTGTCATATGATGTCCACACTAGTTTGAATCAAAAACATCCAGTACATGTAATTACAAATATAGATTGAAAGTGCACCAAAACTTTACCCTGCAATTCTAAGTTAAAAGGGGGGATAATTCTTGAAATATGGGTAAGTTATGGTTCTTGTGTCAAATGGTATATGTGTTGATCAGGAACACAATTTTTAAGTTTGAAACAAATCCATCACGTAATAATAACAAAGTTAAAGAGAAAGAGCAACAAAACCTTTAACCAAGGTGTGGAGCGGATGCAAACACCAATGCATGAGTGAGTAGTATGTATATACCGGTATATATATATATTTCAATACTGTACCAGTATGCTGTTCTAAAACAACTTACAGGGGTACAAATGCACACTTTTTCAACAAGCTTTATACATACATTTAAGTTTCAAACTTGAAATGTGGGAATTAAATATGGCCTTAAGAGTTGAAAACAAGAGCTGTCACCAAAGGAGGATTTATGCTCCCTTTTTCCGTATTTTTGTAAACCTAAACGCAGTGTTTTTCCACATTTTTGGAAACCTAAACGCTACATTGTGTGACGGAATTTTAGACGGAAGGGCAGACAGACAGACGGACAGTACGATCACTATATGCCCACCTTCAGGGGCATAAAAATGTGCTCATGAACAGTGGGCAATGTATGGATTATATGAATTTTAGCTAACTTTCAGTCAAGTCATCTGCTTCATGAATTTCCTCTTCATCATTGCTATCCTCACTCTCACTGTTTACACCATTGTCTGTCAAAGAAAGAACAATAGCATTATCATGACCCTGCATCACTCAAAAAGAAGACTGTAAGAAGGAAGACATCTTGCCTTATGTCCTAGTTGCTGACCCAGATTCAAATCTCACCTACAATTATACAGAGAACCATTCTGTCCAAGTTTCATTGGGATAAAATTGAAAATGTGGTCAAAAGGCTTTTCTAAAATTTGGCCCCATGCCTTAGTGTCTTATCCCAGATTCAAACCTGACCTACATTTTGCACAATCATTCTGATCAAGTTTCATATGGAAGAAGTTGAAAATGTGGCCGCATCTACATACCAACTCGACTTATAGGAAAACAATCTTGTAAATCTCATCAAAATCCACTCATTAGTTTCTGATTAGATTCAATAACAAGAAGTTCAGTCAGTTTTCATACAAAGGGCAATAACTCCTGACCTGTCTGATCTGACCTGACCGACTAGGCCGCTAGGGGAACAATCTGGCAAAATTTGGTCAAAATCCACCCAGCAGTTTCTGACTAGATGGGCAAGTTTGGTCAAAAACCACCCAGCAGTTTCTGACTTGATGCAATAACAAGAACTGCATATGGAACGACTGATAGGGGAACCTAAGAAAAATGCAATTTGAAAAGGATAGTGGGCTAAACATGGTGTTTAGCTTGTTCTTTTTTTTTTAGAAAACAATATTCTGATACCGATTATATTAACTGATAATCTGATGTTTGATCAATTAACCAGTTAAGCAGTTAATATATTTTATATTGCCACCCCTAAATTATTCAAAATTCATACACTGTTGCTTTTCACACAACTTTGTCAAGACTCATTTTCTTTTCTCATCTTACCTAATTCAAGATCTATGTCATCAATGGACTTCCCGCTGAACTGTCCAATAGTTCCCTTGTTAAAGGCTGTCAGAAGACATCCCATCCTAGCCACTTCGATTATTTCTTGTGGGAGGCGATAGAATGATCTATGAATATTGATGTCATGCCCCATAAACCTTGCCAATACTTCCAAATCGTTTTTGCTGAGATTCAAAATCTGGACCACTGTGGCAACATGCTTCCTCAATTGTGTACTAGTGACACTTTCTGGGCATTCCAGACTTGCTTCTTTTGCAAATTTTCTTAAGACGTCTGCACTTCTAAGGGGAAACTGCGACCTAGAATTGGATCTTGCAAAAACGTATGCATTTTCTTTATCTACACCTGCGTCTGCTCTGTATCTCAGCAGAAGATCAATGTTTTTTTGTATGTTCGGAGTAAGAAGGACTGCGACAGTACGATCCCTTTTCCCACGAATTTCAACTCTGGACAGTGTTCTCAAAAGGACTTTCTCTGTTTCACTTAAAGAATCTTCTACTTCTTTAGGTGCCTGCTCTGATTTATTTCTTCTGTTTTCATAATGCACTACTTCAATTCTCTCTGTTTCTCCGCCACGCCGTCTGTTGAATAGAACAAGTTTTGCCAGTGTTACTTTGCTGAGAAGCTCCCAGTTATGTTTAAAAAATCTCTCTTCCAAAGCTTCCGTCAATGATTCAGAAGTTCTCTGAAGGTGTGTCTGAAGCTTTGAAATGTCTTCAGACAGAGGCAGCATCTTCTGCTTGTTCCTCTTGTTATCTGTAAGTGTATGCAAGGCAGCGTAAGAAATTTCATTTGTCCATTCCTCTTCACAAACATTCAGAAACTCAATGGCTTTTTCCTTAACCATCTGGTGGACAGACAGACAGACATAACAAGAGATGTGTTTGTCAGAAACACAATGCCCCCTATTGCGCCGCTTTGAAATAATTATTATTTTTTTTTACCTTTGACCTTGAACTTTCACCACTCAAAATGTGCACCTTCATGATAACGCTGCTTTGAAATAATTTTTTTTTTTGACCTTTGACCTTGAAGGATGACCTTGACCTTGAACTTCCACCACTCAAAATGTGCAGCTTCATGAGATACACATGCATGCCAAATATCAAGTTGCTATCTTCAATATTGCAAAAGTTATGGCCAACGTTTAAGTTTTTTCGGACGGACGGACAGACTGACACACTGACTGACTGACGGACGGACAGTTCAACTACTATATGCCTACCGGGGGCATAAAAAACACTGGTACTGGTCTGTTCTAGGCTATGTTGCAACCTACCATCCAAGCAAGCGGAGGCACACACAGGAAACAGTGCAATTATACAGAGGTACACACCCATACAAAGTCCTCAAGATCATACTGAGGTATTCACGCATAAAGATGACAAACAGCTGTTAAAGAACAGAGGTACATACATAGCAAGTGCTTAAGTATCTAACCAATGAACCTACCAGTGATGTGCTTGAAAGCGTCATTTATATGGGGCTTTGACACCTCATCTTGTTTTGAACCGACACTGCAACCCTGATGTACAGCTGCGGTCGGGGATATTGGCACAGCCTCCACATCCTGCTTTGTGTCTAGAAAAAGGAGAAAAAAAACACCATGTTAATGTAGACTGTAATGAAGTGATCCAGGCAGTTTGTACTGGTCTGTTCTAGGCTATGTTGCAACCTACCATCCAAGCAAGCGGAGGCACACACAGGAATCAGTGCAGTTATACAGAGGTACACACCCACACAAAGACCTCAAGATCATAATGAGGTATTCAGGCATAAAGATGACAAACAGCTGTTAAAGAACAGAGGTACATACATAGCAAGTGCTAAAGTAACTTACAAAGGTACCTACCAGTGATGTGCTTGAAAGCGTCATTTATCTGGGGCTTTGACACCTCATCTTGTTTTGAACCGACACTGCAACCCTGGTGTACCGCACTGGTCGGGGATATTGGCACAGCCTCCACATCCTGCTTTGTGTCTAGAAAAAGGAGAAAAAAACACCATGTTAATGTAGACTGTAATGAAGTGATCCAGGTAGTTTGTACTGGTCTGTTCTAGGCTATGTTGCAACCTACCATCCAAGCAAGCGGAGGCACACACAGGAAACAGTGCAGTTATACAGAGGTACACACCCACACAAAGTCCTCGAGATCATACTGAGGTATTCACGCATAAAGATGACAAACAGCTGTTAAAGAACAGAGGTACATACATAGCAAGTGCTAAAGTAACTAACAAAGGTACCTACCAGTCATGTGCTTGAAAGCGTCATTTATCTGGGGCTTTGACACCTCATTTGGTTTTGAACCGACACTGCAACCCTGGTGTACCGCACTGGTCGGGTATATTGGCACAGCCTCCACATCTTCCTGCACGCCATCTCGAAAATAGTGAAAAAGACACAGGTGTAATACAGACTATAATGAAGTGACCAGTTCTGTACTGGTCTGGTCAAGGTCATCTGGACTTACAAAAAACCTGCCTTCAAACAAACCTTAAGTATACAAGTTTCAGTGCAATAGTAGAGATACTGATGTAGCAAGTGCTAAAGTAACTTACAAAGGTACCTACCAGTGATGTGCTTGAAAGCGTCATTTATCTGGGGCTTTGACACCTCATCATGTTTTGAACCGACACTGCAACCCTGGTGTACCGCACTGGTCGGGGATATTGGCACAGCCTCCACATCCTGCTTTGTGTCTAGAAAAAGGAGAAAAAGACACCATGTTAATGTAGACTGTAATGAAGTGATCAAGGTAGTTTGTACTGGTCTGTTCTAGGCTATGTTGCAACCTACCATCCAAGCAAGCAGAGGCACACACAGGAAACAGTGCAGTTATACAGAGGTACACACCCACACAAAGTCCTCGAGATCATACTGAGGTATTCACGCATAAAGATGACAAACAGCTGTTAAAGAACAGAGGTACATACATAGCAAGTGCTTAAGTATCTAACCAATGAACCTACCTGTCATGTACTTGAAAGCGTCATTTCTGGGGCTTTGACACCTCATTTGGTTTTGAACTGACACTGCAACGCTGGTGTACCGCTCCTGTCCGGGATATTGGAATACCCTCCACATCCTGCTTTGTGTCTAGAAAAAGGAGAAAAAGACACTATGTTAATGTACACTGTAATAAAGTGATCGATGAAGTTTAGCACTGGTCTGGTCTTTGCTCTCCAGAGCTACACTAAACATATGGTCAAACAAGAGCTGTCAGCATCTATAGGATGACTTATGCCCTCTTTTTCCACATTTTTGTAAACCTAAACGCACAGTGTTTTCTCCACATTTTTTAAGAGATTTTGACACATATATTTGACCTTAAAGTTTTGGGACAGACAGAATGACAGACAGGCAAAAAACAATATACCCCCTCTTCTTCGAAGAAGGGGGCATACAAAACCTTAAGAAAGCACTTAGTAGCAAGAAGCAGTACCATCATACAGATGTATAATGTCATCTACTTTTCATTTCATCTAAATATCTTTACTATTGACAAAATTACCAATGAAAAACCGAAAGCTATGTTGTTTTGTTGCGGTAACGCACCTTCTTGAGTAAAATAACATACAACGTACAAAATACCAGAGATGTCCCGCAAGTATGTATCCAATCCCTTGAAAAATGGTAAAGTTATGAACCTAGTAATAAACATACACTATTGTCTTTACATTTTTAAAGTGTTTAACCTCTGTGGTTTTCACAACAAACCAGTTACCAGTTCCTGTTTATTTGTATTCGTTGCTATATGTAAACAAGTAAGTTTTAAATACCAACAGTGTCACTGCAAAAACTTGTGTTATGCACAAATATTTATCGTTATATCAGTGAAATGAAGTGTAAGAGGTAAAAACACAATGAAAGGCCTAAACAAGTTTCTTTGTCACAGTTGAAAAGGGGAGCTTTATTTCATACAGATAATGATGATGATGATGATGTCAAAGGAGCTGGCTTGAACCTTCCTGTTCTAACAGTGCAGAAAAGGAACTCATCTACATGCATATCTGGTTTTTAGACCAGACAAAAAGGGTTTAGCTTAATTGGCAAGACTGGTGTTGCAACTAGAGCTTTGTCACAGACGTGACGAAAACCCCCACATGCCGCATTGACACAGAATATTTTGCATGTTGTCTTCTGATCACAAAAAACAGTGGACACCAATCTCAATGTTTAAAGTGACCCCCGTGACCTGGTTTTTGACCCTGCATGGCCCATGTTCGAACTCAACCTACACATCATCTAGATACAACTTCTAACCAAGTGTGGTGAAGATCGGATGAAAACTACTTGAATTAGAGAGCAGACACCATACTGAATTTGTAAAACGTACTAAGTGACCCGTGGCCTAGATTTTGCATCCCGGATGACCCATATTCGAACTTGACCTAGACATCATCTAGATACAACTTCTGACCAAGTTTGGTGAAGATTGGATGAAAACTACTTGAATTAGAGAGCGGACACCATGCTCAATGTTTAAAACGCACTAAGTGATCCCTTGACCTAGTTTTGACCTGCCATGATCCATGTTCGAACTTAGCCTAGACTTCATCTAGATACAACTTCTGACCAAGTTTGGTGAAGATCGGATGAAAACTACTTAAATTTGAGAGCGGACGACACGACCGACCGACCACAGACAGACAAGCTCAATCCTATATATCCCCCTAAACTTCGTTTAGTGGGGGTATAATAAATGATCAACTCCTTTTGGTTGTTGTGTAGATTTGTTTGTCACCTCTTACCAATTACTTTCAAGGTTTAAATTTTGTTGAATACCTCTATCTGTAGGTAGTGTGTTTCTAGTGTGTGTGTGTGTGGCTCTTCCTCACAATGTCTGTACAGTAAATGTTTTTATTAGACCTTTGTATTGCATTAGTGCACTTTTTGACCACAATAACTTAATGCTGTGGGTTTGAACTCTGCTTAGGCCGTACAACAATTGGTGGCCTCTTAGGAGGTGTGTTACTTAAGTTATGACTTATACAATGTATATGATAATTTTGTGAACTGCTTGATAAAAAAATAAATTTAAACTTTTGCAGGGTCAAAACCCAATTAATGAAATAAAAACCAATAACATGGAATGTTTCTTTTTCACAGCAGATAAAGATTGGAGCGATTCTAGAAATGAGCCATCCAGTATTGCTGAAAAACATCTCTTCAAGCTCTCCTGGGTCCAAAATGAGCACCAAAGGCCAAAGCGTCAAAGGTGTTTCTGATTATTGTAATAAATGAGGTCATAGACCATGATAGTTTTGCCTGATGAGCGGGCTTTGAAGCCGTCAAGTCATCTCTGGTCATTATTTCGTAATTGTCTTTAATTCATATATTTGTTACCTATACGATAGACTATGGATACCTCTGTCTGTATGTTTTTAGTTGAGTACGTTGAATTTTACTGTGTGTGTGTGTGTGCCTGTACCTCACAGCATTTTAACATTTCCAGATTTCAATCCTTATAAATATAAATTGCATATACATTACAGCAGTGTGTTTTTAACAAGGGTCTCTGTAAACTGTGGGTTTGAGTCCCACTGAATACACAAAATCTTTTTAAAATGTAGGGTCTTATGCTTATTAAAGGTGGTAGTGATATAGCAGTTATGGTATTGCCAGAAACAGCGGTAATGTAAATAGGTTCAGTGTTCTGCTGTGAATCTGTACTGTTGGGGACAGGACCCTTTAGGGTTAAAAAAGTGGAGACAAAAGGGAAAAATTTGGGACAGAGAAATACATTTGTAGCAGAATTACATTTTCAGAAACTAATAACCTTTAACTTGCACTCTTAAACTGGCTAGATTTATTCCTACAGCCAGTCCACAGGATTTTACATTCTAATTCAAACTGAACATTTTTTTATTTTTTAAAACTGTCAAACAATTGTCAATTATTAACAAAACTTTGAACAGTTACATGTATTTAATGTCTTCATTTACGTCTGTCTACATCTGCTTCAATGGAATTAGAGGCAAAGATTCACATTTGCTTTACATTTCTCCAGTGATCTAAAGCCTTTCAAATTAGAATTACCGATAGTAAAGGCTTTTTTTCTTTTTGGGCTTTATGCACAAACTGCATGTCATTTTGTTGTGTCAAACAGTAAACCAAGAAAATTCTCAAAGCAATTTGCTTGGCATGTACGTTTAGGGGCAGACTTTTTTTTGTCGTCATTGCTAAAACGATGTTGGTACTTGGGAAGACTCTGTGGGTGTT
>NC_068355.1:18518192-18558192 GCF_020536995.1 Dreissena polymorpha
GAACGAAAATAAGCACAAATGCTTTAACAATGCTTAAAATCGATAACTAAGCACAAACGAAAGTGTTTTTATGTTTTGAAAATCCCATGGGATTTTTTCTCCATAAAAAAAGCTGGAGAAAAATCCCATGGTGGAACCAAAATTCCCATGGGATAATGAAAAATCCCATGGGATATTACAAACATCCCATGGGAACCCCAACTTTGCAAATAAAGTTCATAGTGAAGAAAACGCATTTAACAAGCAAAAATAACCAATTATTAATCACAAGTTAGACTTTTATCTTATACTTTATCAAAATAAGCAAACCTTCAAGAAAAAGGTCGTTAAGTTTGCGAAATTTCGGTTTTCGCAAAGTTTTCAGGTGGCCGTTATATAAGTATGTCTTTGCCACATTGGGAACCTTTGATATTGTATTCCAGGCAAAATTGTGCAGATTAATCATGTGAGCTGTTTTAACAGACAGACTCATAACTTTCTCATTCAAACACATTCGTATGCCACTCACTTATGGCAAATATTCACAGTTTAATTACGATAGTGTTTGTAAAATACTTTTGCGTTCTGCACATGTTTCTGAAAGATTGTTTAGATGCATCTACATCCATTAAAATGAACTGCAATATTTGTTAGTTTCATTGGTATGTACCGAGACATATCCGGTAAAATATAAAGACGCGTGTCTATTTACAGACATGGTTTATAATGCGGGTCTACATAACAAAAACACGAACACAAGTTATATAGTTTGTAGGCTTTATAAAACTGCCCGTTTTTGTTCGCCGAGTGTTACACGATCAATTTCATGGTACGATGAATTAACTTTACAACACATTGGTAAGCTCTTTAGACATAGCATTGCACATAGAGAGACTACTATGCTAGTATTGAACAAAACATGAGTTTTTGAAACGCAACGTGAAAAAGCATGAATCGTGTGTTTGGTGCTTTATTGTCTAGTAATAAAATGTATTCAGATTAAAAGCAAAGGAACATGTTTTTTCTCCATAAACAAACATATATAAGACGTTTTGAGGATTGTTCTTCAACTTATGTCTCTGGAGTGTAATTTTCCTCATAAGTGTACATATCTCTGTCATTAAAATTGTGCTTGAACTATGACTTATAACACGGTGTGTTTTATTTGTCGCGTAAGCTCACAAATAATGTAGAGGCAATTTTGCAAGTCAGTCTGCGCTAAGTACGCTAGGAACCGTAACACCTACCTGTACGGATAACTGCAGTAAAATTAAGTAGAAGACAAATGCTAGGATCGTCTGCTCTTCCACCGCATCTGCCTGTTATAGTTCTCCTTTGTACACTACATAGTGAGTATGCATTCAAAAGTATTTAACAGCTTGTAAGACAACGTTGGCCAGTATTGTGTTTATCATTGAAATCTGTACATATTGGATGATTTCAGGGAAAACGGGGCTTAATACATGTCAAATAAGATTAGCCTGTGCACACTGATTAGCCTGTGCAATGCGCACAGGCTTATCAAGAACGACACTTTATGGTGTGTGGTGGTTTTCGTTAAAGAGAGTTTATCGTACTGGGACGACAATTAATGTTGATGCATTACGCCCTGTTTTCCTAAAATGAAGCTTAAGTTATCTTTTTTATTAATGATTTGAAAAGAAAACACATCGTGACCTGTGCTTTAAGACAACTCTTTATAAAATTTAAATGGGTTGTGGTCATTGCAACTTGCGATATAAAAAGCTTTAACATAATTTTGAAAACTGAGTGGCGTCTAAGATTATACAACGGCGAACAAATTCATCGCTTTTCTCCTTTAGCGCTTTGATTTTATATTGCGGCTGTTAAGTTAAATGTTCAGTAGCTGATATGGTAACACTCACTGACTGCAATTTACAAATACATATCTGACTGCAGTACGGCTGCAGTTTCGTTTGGCGAATTTACTACCATGAATAGGCTGGTATCATCAGCGAACAAATGAACGTGTGCTTGTATGTCGGCCATTATGTCGTTAATATACACTAGAAATATAAGTGGCCATAGAATAGAGCCTTGAGGGACACCGGCGAGAATTTCGATAGGGGTTGAAAGCGCTCCCGGTAATATTACTTTTTGTTTACGATCAGAAAGATAATTAGACAGAAAAATAATAGATTTCCTCGAATTCCTGCTTGTTGTAGTTTGAATAATACACCTTTATGTCATACTTTATCGTAAGCTTTACTAATATAAAAAAATACAACTCTGATCTCAAGGCTATTGTCTAAGGCTCTGCAAAATGTGTTATAAATAAGTTAGCTGATTGACAGTCGAGTCACCTGGCAAAAATCCAGATTGAGTTGGAGCAAAGAATGAGTTCGAACGAAAGAAAGAAAGTTAAATATGTGTTTATGTATATCCTCTCAAAGACCTTCTCGATAGTGTTAAGAAGTGATATAGGTCGATAGTTAGACGTTAAGGATTGGTCGCCTTTTTTGAAAATCGGACACACATTTGCGATTTTCCAACAAGAAGGCATTTTTCAAGAAATAAGACAAGAGTTAAACAAATCACAAATGTTCAGGATATCACGGGATTTGCAATAAAGGTTACATAAACACTGCTAAAACTAGAATATCGTGATCTTCGTGCGTATAAGAAGGTCAACAGCGATAGACATATTGAGCATTTTGTTATTTATTCGGTACACTTTTTACTGAGATGTACGTATTTCAATTATTTTGTTTAACTTACTTTTGCACTTTATAGATTAGCTTAATACGTTTGCATAATATATATTTACAAAAAAGCAGGTTAATTTGCGTTGGGCACATATTAATTTATTGTGATTAAGTGGGGGGGGGGGTCAAGAGTCAAGTAAAAGATAACGGGATTTTCTATTGTATTTAAATAATTAAATGCTCACTCATTTCTGTGTCTGAAAAAACACAAAAGGCAGAAAGTTATAGTAATCTACTTTCATCTCAGTAGGTTTATTTCGAATCGATATAAGCTGATCAAAACAGGTATCTGGATCAAACAAGATATGTAGTTTTATATTTACATCATTATATTTTTTCAAGATCAGATTCGCAGCTGATGCGTTTGATGGCTGTTACGCCGGTCGCCGTGTTCAGTTGCCCTGATCAATATGTTGCCATCTGATAACCAAGCACTTTCATTTTGTTTTCGATTTAACTAGTCCACGGGCAGCATACAACAGCTGCGCACGATATTGGGTCAGATCTTCGTTTATGAAGATGCGTTCGTGTCCACTGCATGCTTTCAGTTCACGTCTTTAGTGTAAAGCTTTTGCCTGGCCCGGTAGCTAGTGAACTTGACGATTATAGGCCGGGTTTACGTCCGCCAGGTTTTCCAGTAAGATGATGAAAGCGGTCTATTTCATTGACAGACACATCGACATTCAGGGTGTTGCATAACTTAATTACTATGTCGTCTGTACTTTCCTTTGATTCAGGACTTTCGGGATGCCGAAGATGCGGACGTTGTTTCGCCTGCTGTATTGTTCACTGGCATCCATTACACATTCCAGATCCATAACGCGGTCACGTAGCACTTTGTTTTCATGGCGCAGCGACTGGTTGTCTATCTCGAGGCATTCTATGCGTTTAGATAGTCCGTCAACAGCCCCAGAAACGATCGACTCAACCATACGTTTCATTTTCATGGAAAGTGACGATTCAATAGAATCTTCCACAGCCTTAACTATCGCCTGTATGGCTTTGTCATCAAGTTTGAAACCCACTTTCTCTGCATCATCCATACTTTCAAAGGTATATATAATTGAAGTCAGCGCTAGAACCACTTGTCAACCTATTTTTCTGTTCAGGTATTGACAAGGCGGATATTGTCCTTTTGGTTATAGCACCTATATTAGCTGTATTAGGTGTAGATGCTTCAAGGTTCATGTTGAGACACTTATCAGACACTTATTTGTTCAGTATTGATTTCACAGTCGAGGAGCGTGACGATAATAGCAGAACATAACAGTAAATACCGCCAGATTAATATACGCGGTAAACACTATGCACATCGATTGCTGCTAAAAATAGCTCTATTTTTTCTAAAAATAATAACTTTCAAATGCATATAAACTCACAGTTCCATGGCAGATTAACGGCCTTATGTCCATTTTTTTCTTGAACTAGTCCACAAGAACATTCCTATGTTTCACACTGATATACATCACACCCCACACTACTTGTTGAAACGTTAGAACATTAGGAGAAATAGAAAAAAACACGCACGATAAGAAACAAGACAACCATATGTCTGCAACCGGATTACGGGAAGCTTTTTTTTTTTACACTTGCACACACGATATTCGATTCGCACGTCACGTTTGCATAGGGACATTGTTTTAAAATCGTTTTAGACGGGCATTTATTTGCTTTTATTTTAGGGTAAATGTGACGTTCTGTTAGCCATTAGATTAAAAACAATTACACCTTTCCAAGGCGGTCATCTCTGGATAAGAAAAAAAACCTCTTTAAGGTAGCGAGGCCTTATAACAACACAAATCAAACTGTTTTACCATTATGATCTAGTGAATAAAAGGATTCAAAGCATGTCATCGTTAACAAACACAGTTGTTTATGTTTACGGTTTTTTAATATTGTCCTTTGTAATTGGTTATCATGAGCACTGAGTCAGCCCTCTGTTGTCATCGTTAAAATTGAATTATTATTTAAAAAACCAGTTCCCACATGAAACACTTTTGGACACAGAAACATCTGTCAATCCATTAAAAACACGATTTTAAAGTGTCATAGTTATTACAAATTCGGTAGCAGTAGTCTAATAAATTTTAATTTGAAACGTAAAACCTCTATGTTCTCAGTTTTGCATGAAGAACTATTTTGTTAGACAATGAACAATTAAACCCAGTACATATTCAAAGGCTGAATGTATGTTTTTTTGTTTTTAATCTATTCCGCATTGATTATTCTAAGAAATAATTGGTGAATACAATCCCATAAATGACTTCACAAGATCTTTGTTTTCAACAGTAAACTATATCACTTCGGATGAAAGTACGAGTGGATACAGGATATATATACATGTTGAATGTATAAGTTTTCATTATTTAATAGTAGTATAGCGTGTACTATAACATGCTTTACCACATCAACAAGTTACCCGTTCGATGACGGTTGATGTGTCGAATGTGCATGTCATGGAAATCACCCTTATAACGTGTGCATATAATGACCTCAAGATATGCAAGGCTTAATTGTTGACAGAATAGTGAGATTCTCAAGAAAACACATGGTAGATCGCTATAGTTGTCACCTTATTTTGACATAGACCAAACACTTAAATAGTTATTTAATATGAAGGATAAATCTGACGGTTATTTATTAGATAGGCACTGCAGAAGCTTTAAACAAACCGACAAGTTCAAGTTCATCTTAACCCATTATATTAGATTAAACAGCATACAGTTAAAGCGGGTATATACGATTTTTATATGTGCTGAATTGTAAAATATTGATAGAAATATGTTATAATAACACACAATATGCAAGAAAAATGATACATTTAAGGCGAATTTTATAAAATACAGCAAAACAATTAGCGCCCCACGACGTGTGACGAAGATAATCGTAATTATTTTCTACAAAAACCGATGCATTCGTCTTTTTAGTAAGTGTTCATGTGTCGTATGAATCGATATCGCGCAGGAATTTCAAATGAACGTTAAACTAAATTTAGATTCAATCAGTACATGCATGATATACATGCTGGTGAATTCGGCTGTACACCTTTTCGATTTCAGAATTAAATATCTGGCTTATTTAGCATTTTTCGACACATGTTCTTCTTAATTTTATTTTAGTTTATGTTGCAATATATGTATAATAAGTTTTTACACATTTATATTAATCAATAAATATTTGACAAGGCTGAATATACCCGCTTTAAAGGATCTTTTCCGCTTTGGTAAATGACAAAATTGAAAAAAGTTGTTTCAGACTTCGCAAATTTTCGTTTTAGTTATGATATTTTTGAGGAAACAGTAATATGAATATTTACCATGGTTAATATAGCCTTATATGCATCTTTTGACGATTTTAAACCTAAAAATTATAAAGCGTTGCAACGCGAAAACGATTGAATAATTGGAGAGTTCTGTTTTTGTCGTAAATTTTGTGATGAAATACGAAGATTGCTTAATAAGGTATTATATAAATACGTCAAGTACGTGTATCGGCGGAATTAGCTCAGTAGGCTAAAGCGTTTTTACTTCAGGACTCTGGCAGGATCGCAGGGGTCACTGGTTCGAAACCTGGTCCGGGCAATGTTCTTTTCTTTTTTTATTTTATTCTTGATTTTTTACTGAGCTTTTACGATCCAATGTTTACATTTTCGATATAAAGCATTTAATGAATAAGTTAAAAAATGCCAAAATCTAGATTAAAAGCATACTTTAAGATTCAATTATGTAAGATACAGAATGTACTTTTTAAAAATACCGCAGTGAATGGGCAAATTACATTCCGTAAATTTGTGTTGCGTTCGGGGATAGTAGAAAATGTTCACTATCTTATTTTCTTTCAAACAATCATTTAGCTATCTATAATGATTCAATTCCATTCTATGGTATTATACTTAGTATGTGGACACAAGTGTGTTCTCATTCTATATTGAGATCAAATGTATCCTACACCTTCCCTTTGTTTTCCTTCCGGTAAACAAATAATGTACTTTCCCATTTATTGCTTTAAAGCCCTTTGGCCATGTTAGCAACGCTTTTGAGAACAAATATTACTTAATTATATATTCCGTATTACTCAATACATATCCATTAAATACTGTTGTAAATTTTCAGAATAAATACTTCGCATATTCTTGAAAACCTAAATCGGAAGGCATAAGCCTTTATGAAGTGTCAGTGTGATTTCAGTTTTGGAAAAAAAAATGCTATTGTTTTGTGCGGAGGTCATAACTAGTTGGTTGGTTACCTCAGTAGAAGTAGATGTAGAAAGTCGTGGTTAGACTTATAGACTTTGGTTTTAGATGCGGTTTAGCCTGAAACATGCTCTTTTCATACTGTTTTGCAGCTCATGCATGAACAATTATCCATCAACAATTACTGCACAAAAGCTAATTCTGCATGAAGCATGTTCAGTTCTATAAACATCATGCAGCTGTATTTACCTTAAATCATAATCTTGTTTTGACAGTGATTTCATTGCCATAGCATGCTAGCAGAACAACTATCTGTTCATGATGGTTCATGAGGCTGACTTCCCAGCTTCAGAAATACGAACTTAGCTGTTTAGAGTTTATTATTTAAGAGATGTTCAGCATCCTGCAAAAATGAGAGACAAGTCGCTATTCAGTTTATTAGATGTAAAATAAGTACCCATGGCTAGTAAAACTCCAGCTACGTTCTAACTTTTATTTCAACTTATAAACCAAATCAGCCAAGAAAGTTGATGCAGAAGAAGCGTGTAATTTATCTGAATAAATATTTGGTTAAAAGTATCTCAATTTAATACTTATCAAGTCATAAAAAATATAGTATAAGCTTCTAAAATATATACAGCCAGAATCCGCCGATATATGGGAATCCATAGAATTTGATGAAGAGCGTAAACAATTAAAGACTTGTTAAACTCAGAGAAATAAAGAGGGTAAACCATATTAAAGGTTTTGGCTTTATGAATTATTCGAACAGATGTTTATTACATTTTTGTTTAAGTGACGTAGAATAGACATGTTGCTGCAAACATATTTAATACGTGTGCTACACAACTTTGCACAAAATTTTCTGGAACTTTATGTTGGCATAAATAATTTGGATTATGTTTAAAGACATCCTTTAAATGCATAAAATAATGTACACATGCTTTATTCTTATTTGCAAACAACTTTTGAATGTGAATGTCATATATTTAGAATAAGTTAAACTTTGTGTTTTTGTTTAAGTGAATATTAAAAAAAGTCTGAAAATAAATAAAATAAAAATGTGTAAACAACTAAATTGTTGTATATTAAAAGGAAACGTCCCTGGACAGTTCCTCTGTATGGACATTTGAAAACAGTCAGTAAACGTTGTTAACAACAATCAATCCAAAAACTATGATACAATTTATTGGAGGGAATGAAATATTACATTACCAGGGCATATTTTGAAGGATTATTTTGAACAATACATACAGGTATCCGAATTTAAGAAAACGTTTTACTCTCAATCGATCTTCATTTAAGGTAGTTGTATTTGATCATGTTCACTGTATATAAATACGTATGTGTTCATGCTTGCTTGTGCACAATTTCATTATTTAGCGATATTCTTTTTATAATCTATAAAAACATAGACTTTTGTGTAACAAACCTTTAGGGTTTCAAATAAGTATTTAGCTGGCTTTTTTATCACTAAGTTTTCTTTTTTTCTTGAAAAAATGAAAGGTAAAGTAGGTACAACTTTATAAAAATCACTTTGCATTTTTATCCGATGTTGATGTCTTATTTCAAACTAACATAATAGTGTTGACTATTATTATAGAGTTTTATTCAGTTCATTGTATGTATCGATTATTATTGTTATAAATTGTTGATATCTTGTAAGCAAATATATATACGTATAATAATAAACTTAAATAGCGCAAACATTATGTTTCAATATTAAATTGCGCTGTACACGGTTCTATAACTAACATAAAGCGCATAGTAAGCGCCATGCAATAATTTATAAGTTTATATAAACAGAAATTTACTATGCAGTTATTTTGGTCTTTAAGATGAAAATTCCACCACTTGGGTTAAATAACTTCCACAGATCTATAATAGAGTAGAAACAGTAACATTAATATGTGGTACATTTACCTTGACTAGAATGTAATATATACACGCCGAAATATGGGTGATTAATGAAGCAAAAATTATTTACGATGCTGTATCTATTGAAAAACAAAATCGCGTTTCAAAATAATTTTGGCACAATCCACATACTATGCTTTTTTATTTGCGTTAGACGTAAATGTCCAAACATGGAAAGCTCATCGAAAACAATCTAGTAATCATGGAAATGTAAACAACGCGCTTGACTAGTATTCCGCTTTAGCATTATATTTTGTACTTTGAACCGGATCGCAGATATAAAGAACACGACTATATAACTGACGTATAATTTATGTAGTAGTTATTTTCTATATGTAACCGCTGATTATTTTATATTTAAACCAAGAAACGTAACCATGCAAAGAAACTATACATTACACTTTTTACCATTAATTTAGTAGAGCTTAAGCTACCTTCGAACACAATTCTAGCACAATCAATCCATCCAATCCAAGGTTTTATAGTTTGGAAATCATATTTCAAGTTTTAGTTGAAAGGTCATTGAGACAAATTGCTTCAAATGCAATACAACCCAAGTATGCATGCGTTTACATTAATTTCCTACATACAGGTAGTTCAGCATAATTCGCCGAATTTGCAAGTCATAGTTATGGGTCTTTGTATGTGACCTAACACGATGAATCCAATGATTTTGTCGAAGTCTATATTTAATACAAGTTTTTTTTAATGAATTTGTTTCAGAATAAACTTAAACCAAATGTTCGAAAAAAACAACAGGGGAAACATTA
Organism: Dreissena polymorpha; assembly: GCF_020536995.1. Lineage (NCBI taxonomy): Eukaryota > Metazoa > Mollusca > Bivalvia > Myida > Dreissenidae > Dreissena > Dreissena polymorpha. Next base: position 18,527,777 of record NC_068355.1, read on the forward strand.
GGCAAGATTGCACGTAAGAATAATTGAATTGGATTCTTTCATAAACACATTTTGAATGTATACATGTTGCTTAATACTTTACCATTGTATATAATGTTTTTCATTCTTTTAATTTCGAACTAAATATTTACTGATGTATACTTAAGCTAACAATGCTCACGGACGGTTTTCAAACACTTTGTGAAATATGATACCATTGAAAGAGCTGGTCTGACATACATACATAAGGTATCAAGCAATTCAATTCTAAAAGATTAAGTAGACACAATACTATGAAGCACTACATTCGTCTAGATTTACTGATTTATGTGCGTCGATATTTTCAAAAGATAAACAGTTAACCGAATTTAAAAGCTGTTTATACACCTTACATTAAATGTCGTGGGCGAAATGCAGTTTAAACCATTATTGTTATCTTTTGCACATTAAAATAAGCGATTCAGATATCATGACGCAGACATACGCGCATAAAACACTTGTTTAACTTACCTTAAGGTGGGCATATTGCATCTGTTTTTTCTGCGTTATTGAGTAGAAAACAGCTGTTTGTATTGTTTCACATGTGGTATCTTTGTCATGCAATAAAATATTGCGCACAACTTGTTTCAAATGATGCTATGAATGGCAGCCCATCTTTTACAGTTTGTATTTTTATTTTTATTAAGTAAAGATAATCTGAGACACTGAACAACACTGAACAATTGTATATAATTCGTGATAACGTAAGGTGGCAAAACTGTGTTTTAATATAAAACTCAATCAAACGTAATTTCAAATACACTACACAATAATTTCCCAAATGTTTAAAATTAACGTCATGACCTTGCCTTCACCTGCAATCATGTTTTATGTTAAGTTAAGAGTTGTGTGGCTTGTATTTTGATTTGTAGGCTTGCCTTATACAGATGAATAGCGGAAGGTTACACCAGTGTTTATACCGAAATAATGTTTCTGAGGATTCCTTGTTCTTATATGATCTACTCTTATATATAATATACTGACAGTAAGGTAACGTTGACTAGAACAGTCATATAAAGTTGCGCTAACAAAACGTAAATGCAGATTTTTTTTCGAAAAAAGATAATCACAATTAAATATATTCTTTAGAATGAAACATTGTCGATAATTTACGAAGGAAAAGTATTCTAAAACGTTTCGATATGAATTAGACTTTTGGCGCGGCCGCCTATTAAACGCTTAGTACAGAATCGGATTTAAAATACCCTGTATTTCAAAACACATTGTTTGTACTAAACTGACTAGCTCCGATGTCCGGTGCGCTTAATGTGCACTCTCGAGATATAGTATGCTTGTCTTCTTGACTACGGAAGACCCAAACGCATGTGAATGAAAGAGGTTCACAATGTAGTATTATCTTACGATTCTTAGATATAATTGACATTTGTGAATAGTAAGTTAGCAGCGGTACTGTTATTTATCTTTACCTCTTTTAAAGAATGTTCTATTTACAGTGAGTACCAACTATCTTACCTCAACAACAAACAAACATAAAGGCTGCGTTACTTTTATTGTTACTTTTATTGTAACAAAAAACTATGCTCGATAGCGAAGTCCGATTGAAAAAGTATGGTATGCAATGATAATAGTAATAACCATCTCTCGTAAGTAGTAACCAGTCATCACTTTAATTTAATGCTTTGTATAAAAAGTAAATACTGAGCCACCACTTAGACATGTTCAGTTGTGTTATAAATAACCACCTCATAGGAACCTTTTCCATCGGTAAATTCAAATAATTACTATAACAGAGCTTGTTGTTTTCACCTAAATGATACGATTAATGGAAATTGATTCTGGCGTCAAACCATAAAGCATTTAATTTAAAACATACAGCGTAAACAACAGATTCCTTTCACAAACACAAAAAGTTTGGTCTAATTTTCCAAGCGATGATATACATCGATAAGTTTTATCACTTGTTGTTTTCGCAAATCTGTAAGCGGTTTTCTCGTCCTAGACAAACTTTGTAATCTATTCTCATCTACATGTCAAAACATGGCCTGTGACTCGTCCTGGTCGAATAATGGTCCTAAGTCATGTTTCTCAAATCTAAGACATTTATTCCGAAAAAATGTCAATTAATTACTCTGCTTTGCTAATTATTGTCCCGGTAGGGTGGCATATAGCATTTGAAGTGTCTGTCAATCCGAAAAAATAACATTGGCCATAACTGTTGCAATATTGAAGATAGCAACTTGATTTTTGGCATGCATGTGTATCGCATGGAGCTGCACATTTTGGGTGAAATGTCAAGGTCAAGGTCATCCTTCAAGGTCTAAAGTCAAAAAAACTAATCCAAGGGAAGTAACAAACTTTAAAGGGAGATAATTTGTATTTATCATCAGGCAGGTACAGATCATTTTTAAAAGGGAAGTAATAACGTTTAAAGGGATATAATCAAACACAAAAATAAATAAATCAAAGCGGCGCAGTAGGGGGCATTGTGTTTCTGACAAACGCATCTCTTGTGTTTCTCATACTTTCAAAGGATATTGAAGGTGATTGATGGTGAAAGAAAATGAGCTACGAACAATTTTGACTGGCTTCTGATCCCTGGTTGTTAAGTAACTGTAGATTATAACGTGGATTTATCTGTGTTCAAACATGTCTTGTGGAGGCATCATTGTCAGTGATACGGATCAATAAGATCAATTACTGTGTACTTATCTCAAACAAAACGCTTGCAGTTTCCCCATTGCATTATTAATTCAATGAGTTAGATGTTTTGCTGGATTAGTTTAGTCGGATTTCTCCGTTTTATGCACTGTTATTATACCAAAGTGTTATGCATTTGGCCAAAATATTGTTGTCGAAACGAATTGTATGATTTTGTAAGTTTCGCCAGTTATTACCACAACATATTTTTGCAAAATAATTAACAGTATTGATATAAGTTATTCAACACATTATTCGAGCGCATTCATTAATGCACCTTAAACATCTACATTGAATTAAACAATATAAAACCGAAATCAAAACCTGAAACATTTATTGATATAAGATCCCAAATATTGTGGGGTAACAAATTCATTAAAAAAAAAGGAAAATGCTTAATGTTCGCTAATTGGGTCGAATCAGGGATATTATACATAAATGAAATTATAACAAACGAAGGAAATGTCTCAGAAACAGTTATTTTACAAAACGAAACTGGTTAGCAGAGACAAATATACTTAAATTAGCCATACCTACACAATGGAAGGAAATAATTAAATCAGATGAATCAATTAAAGCGAGCGTAAAAATTAAAACTACAAACCCTTATGACAAAAACCTCGACTTTAAGGCCCTAAGTAATACAAATATTATGTCCATATTTATAACAAAACAATTCACATCACCCTATCATCATAAGTATTGGGAAACAAGGTTAAACCAACAAATAAATTGACAATCAATATATTTTACTATACACACAGTAATAGTAAATACAAAAGTTCGACAACTTAAATACAAGATATTATACCGCATTCTACCCACAAATGAAAATCTTTTCAAATGGAATATATACAACTCCCAATGTTGCTTATTTTGCCAAGAGGTAGAAACTTTCGAACACTTTTTCATAGAATGTCCTTTCGCTACCTAATTCTAGAATCATGTTAATTGCATATTTAAGAACATAGGACTAAATAAACCCATGAATACTTTACATGACATAATCATAGGTGACAAAACACAATATGCAGATACCAAGTCATCAACATTATTTAAGTGAAATATGCTTCACCATCTATAAAGCGTATATGACAAGTAAAAGACGAACGCGTCAAGTAGATATGTCTAGCATTCTCCTGGACGGTCTACTGATACTGGAAAATCATTACAAAACAAGTGAGACTAAGCATCATTTACTATCCAAGTTCATAGTCCTTTTAAAAGAACTGATGAATAATTAACACCTTGCAACTCTCTTCCTCATCAAACTATCCCTTTTTGTTGTTTGTTCGTTTCTACATCCCAAACCAATCACACAAACTTAACCGACCGACAATATTCCATTTCGCTTTCGCTGTGAATGCTGTCTAATGCCGGTGTTACTCTGTTTATCTTTTTACCTTTTCGTTGCCATAATACATACATCGCAGTTCCCTACGTTATCTCGTAGAGCTTACTCATCGATGTATCGTTTTTCAACAGCAATATTTAATTTCTAAACAAAATTCGTTAAAATGTTGTCCTACCTAGCTAGTAACCTTGCGTTATAATGTTGAAGACATCTTACTATGTTTATATTGCTTTGTTTTCTCAGATTTGCTTAAGTGAATATAAAGCCTCAGTAATCGCAAACTACTTCTTTCAAACGTGATGTGAAAACTTTCCTACAACCTTATGTAATTTTTGTTTTGTAAATGTACAAAATGTTACACAAAGTTTTGCACTGTGCTAATGTTAAAATGTAAACAAATGAGTTACTTGTAATATCGAGCTTATCTATCTTGGTAAGAAGAATGTATCCTTTGTGCATGCCTTATATGCATGTTTATACAAATATGGGTATGTTAATTATGTACTTGTATATTGTTAAATAAAATTGTTATAAAAAAGCCCGTGTTACCAAATTATTCAATTATAATTGTTTCTAGAATTTTTGCGTTCAAAAATAATTTTTTTTTGGTGTCTTCATTTCTGTTAAGGCCCCATATCCAAGAAAATCTACTTATACAGTCGAGTCTGGAATTTTTTTGGATTCGTCGTAAATAATGTAATGTCATCAGCAAATAAAAGCATATATAGTGACAATATTTCAATATCGTTTACAGACAAATTAGTAAAGTCCATATTATCCTTGATGTCATTTATAAATAATATAAACAAAATAGGGGAAAGAGGCCCATTCTGGTTTACACCAAGTTAGATCAAACAGTTCAGAATACGACATATTTTCATTTTTTCTTATACAAGCCTTAACATTCGAGTATAAGGATTTAAGTATGTTTCACATTTGAGAACTTATTTGTGAATTGGTTAATTTCATCCATAAAGCGTCATGTATAGCAGTGTCAAAAGCCTTTTGATAGTCAATAAATGCACACTGTAATGTTAGTTTATTAGCAAGTTTTTTATGTATTATAGTATGAAGGATCCAATACAATCGCTAGTACTACGGTTCTCACAAAAACCAAATTGAGCCTTATTCAACTATTGTTCACTTTCGCACCAAGCGTCTATTTCTTAGCAAGAGTGAAAATACTTAAGACATTGTATTTACTATTGTAATGCCCCTGTAATTTGATGGGTCAGATTTACAACCATTTTAATGAATCGGCACAATTACTCCTGTAGACCATTCTTTTGGATTAATACCTGTGCCAAATATATGATTTAAATAAACATCAGATAAGGAGCAACAAAATCTTTGGCATCAATACAAAAGACGGAAACATTGACACATAAGTCACAACTTTTATATCGTGACGTCTCACTCATAGTTTTACAAATCTCCTCAACACTAAAATTACGGTCTAAACTATCAATAATAATATCCTCATGCACTTCATAGGTACAGTCATTAGTATCCCTATATGAGCTATCATTGGGATTGTTAGACACATAACACAAATAATTAACAAAATCCTCAGGCGAAATATCAGGGTCTTTACAATGATAATTACTATTGAAATTATTAACGTGTTTCCAAAATTGGCGAGAACCATTTCGACTAAGTGCGGAAAATTTCTTTTTTTCAGCTAAACAATGACATTTTTTGCCTTCCGTTTGATGGTAATAAAAGCACTTCTTGCATTTAAAAAATGAAATCTATTTTCAACACTAAGTTATCTTTATAAACAAGATTACTCTGGTAAAAATTAGGTACTTAAGTTACCACTGCCGGTCATCATCTAAGTTGAGCAACAGCCTGAAACTTTTATTTGCTGTATTTAATAGCACATGTTTATAATTTGATTTTTTTTAATTTTCTTCATTGAAACTATTGTGAAAACGGACATATTTTACATCACTTATGTAAGGATCAGTTAGGTATTTGAAAAAAGATTGTTCAATATATTGGTAATATTTATGATGAATAATCAGTACATTTACTTGAAAAACCATTAATGTGGCGATATTCTCTCCGACTTTAAATTGTACTTTAAGTCATAGTACATAATAAAATTTTGAACAGAGGTTTTGTCATGCAAATATAATTAATGACAGACCATTATTTATAACTACGCTTGACATATGTTTTATTGTAATTGAAATACATATTTGAGATTTCAATACTATCTCTGACAAACATCTTTACGGTTGAACATTTAAGAGTTTAAACACGCACGTAATTCAATAGTTATATTTCAGATAAACAGAGCACATTTAACGACTTGAAAACTGAATGATAAGGACATAGTTTGCAGGCTTTAGTGTAAATGCGTTTGGTAATCTGCACCGCATCAGCAAAACATCAACAATTTGTTCGAGGTGAGGTGGATAATGTGTGAACTTAGCAGAACTATTCATCATTATAGCAAATGCATTAAACAAATACATAATTATTTTAGAATATAAATAAATATTAAAACAAAGTTATTTCGTTTAAAACTCCTTTATTAATTATGAGATTATATGCGCCATGCATGCATGGTTTAATTACTTTAGTCGTCGTTTATAATGATTTTGTTATTGGTTTGTCTGAAATGTTGCTTTTTATGTTTCTTCATTTGGGGTTAGCTCGCGATCAAAACGTCTAGTTTTTCTACGTATTTGTATTTCAATTTGAAGCTTCGTCAAAAACACTCAGCAGTTTGATGACGTTGATACTCTATCTCTTAAATAAAAAGTACACATATAATCAGTACACGGGGTTGCAATTCACTTGATCAGTATCTCTCAAATCACTTAGGGTTTGGTATATGAAAACTACCCTTTGAAAATTCTTTAACGAGATCAGTAATATCTTTGAGTATCAGATTTCTTGAAAAATCGTATTGGTCGCATAATATGTTTTATCTTTTTTTAATTGATGGCGTTGTATCAAACTATATAAATATTATTCATTTACCATGAATATTTCAAGTAAAGCTTGTTATATGCATTGGAAGTACCAAATATATTACAACAATTTGACAGCACTGACAGCTTCTGGGGTTGTTGATATGTAACGACATTGACCATACTTTAGTGTCTGGTTGTATCAAGGCTTTTCATCAGAAATTTACAGTTAATACGATATAGAATATTTTAAACACGGTGTTTTGTTTGTGTTGACATACAAACGAGAGGTATGATATTCGAACAATTACGTCACAGTTTTGCTGCGATGTACTTTGACATTTTTAACCCAAAATCGTATCTCTTCCATCCGCACTTTCCAGACGGATGGCATGACTTTGTACATGAAGCAACATTGCAGCGTATACATTTTTAGATCATTTACTGTAAGATAACAGCGTCGCATAATACAGTGTATTTCAAAAAGAGTTGACATTTTATCCATATTTTAATCAAATCAAAATCTACCTAGGCAACTTTTCATCTTGAAAATACGGCATCTTAACGAGCAATCATTTAATACGCGAAAGTTATTTTGAACGTGTGGTATAGTCTGACTCGCGTCAGATGATTGCGTCTTGACCGTTAAACTATATTGAAAAAGTGTAAAATTTAATGGCCGCTGGCCGCATATGGCAGGTGGCCGTTTTGTTCAGGTGCAATAATGATTTTCGTCAGGGTGTTTCTACAATGAAAGCAAGGTCAGATTGGACTGAATTGTAATCCTTAAATTCCTTACATATGAAGAATCAGTGAAATGGGTTTTCCTCAGTCACCCTAGGCCATGATGACTATCTGGATTGTATTGAGTATACAAACAAGTCATTGGAGTTTGTCATCTTAGCACAAACGTTATTATAAAATAAAGCGTTGTGTAAATGTGCTCTGTGCTCAGTAATTAGTCACTTGTCTAATACAAAAGACTAGCCTGGGTTTAAAAGAACTTATTCATAAACATTTCGAAATAAAAAGAGAAAACCGACAGTTATACCTTAGTTACATCTTTCAAAACACTGTCTACGTTTTTACTTTTCCATGTAAGGCTTTAGCAAAATCTTAACAATAAGTAATGTTAAAACTCCTTCTTTTGTCATTAATCTCGTAATTTTGATAGTGTGTAACATAATTATGACATTTGTTATTCTTATAAAATTGAAAATACAAATTTCGCTGTTTCTTTTAATTCCTAAGAACTGTTATCACTATAAAATTACAATTCAAACTCAACCCACTTATATGTTCATTATACTGTTTTATCTGTGCTACTTTTTAGTTCAACCAACACAGGATCATAATATGACGCATACGTTTATCAATGTAAAGATATAAATTTAAGATGTGAAACCTACTTGAATTACGAATCGTTTAGTATGTTTTAGTTTAGTGTAAGATGTTCTGTTGTTATTTTTGTGTGTGATAGGAAACGTTAACATGCACGTGACTCGTGCAAGAAACAAACTATGCTTGAGTTAAATATGTAAATAGTGTTACGTTAACCAAACCAAAAAAAACCTTGATCAGATATTTATCTGAGCCAGTTTGCATACATAGGAATCGCATCACGCTTTTAATTTTGATTACAATCAGCACTGCATGTTTTCAATTACTTAAATAGTTCAGTAATGTGGAACTCGCACCGTGTAACATGTCGTTAAGTGTTATCAACGTGTACGGATCAAGTGTTATTAATTATTGTAACACTATGATCAGGGTCTCTAATACTTTTCACCAAAGAAACAATGTGTGTAGTCTAAATTTATGTGTAAATGTGCTTCGACTCCTTGGGCAGTTTTCTTGCTTCAAGTTTTGTTTAAACTGATCTTACATATTCTATCATTTTGTTCGTTTCTGTATAAAGAGTTTGTAGATATGAACAATGAAACTTCATTATCTGGAGCGAAATTTGTGTAAGCATCCGCTAGTATTGTATTTAAGGCACGTGACAAACGTTTCCTGTACTAAAATGCATTCATAAAGCACAACCATTATAAAGAACAGGTTTAAAGAATGGGTCGCCGTATTGATGCCAAATAAAAAGCATTTAGTGTTAAAACCAGTTTACAGACACACCAATCCTCACTTCTCGCCTCAGGTTGAACACAAAAGCAATGCTTGTAAAGTGCAATTTGAACTCTTATAATCGGTCTGCACTAGTACATTGTATTGAAATTGTTTCAGACAAGCGTCAAGTTTGTATTTAATTGTGGTAGAAGGGTAATTGTTGAGTACCGCTAGCCCTTAAACCTGTATAAACCTTTAATGTTTTGAATTGACCGTTCCAATGAGGGAACATAAGTTTTGATCATGTTATTTTACAGTTTGAGTTCTGTAATGTAAAACATGGAAAAGAACATAATTTGCATCAGGATACAGTACGTGGAGTATCATTATTTCCTTTATTAGACTGGCATATGTGCAAAGCGGTCTGACAAATCTGTATGGATGTGAATGGACTTACTCTATCATTATAAAATTCATCTCGAAATTGAAAATCAATAACGTCTTTTTTAATATGTATTGGACACTTAAAACAATTCAAGTAACTATCTATTTCATATTTTCACTGGCTAAAATCTGATAATGTTATGTGTATAATTATATTGCTGAAATTGTATTCAGGCCGTTATGCGATTTTACAATTTTCATAAATTATGTATCTAAACAGTGTCAAAATATTGCACTTACATCAGTATTACAGTATTAGTTTAGTACACACTGCATTATATAGTTAATAATAAGCAAGAATGGTTTCAAACATGGTAATTAGAGCTTACTTGTGACCTATTGATCTTGCGATAATTTAAGACGCGGATTCAGTTGTTACTATAGATTCTATGTTTTTTTCCCTAATTTATTAATACAATAAGAGGTTCTGTTAAAGCTGTTTTTTTAAAGCAAATTCTTGAACCAATTGTATAAAAGACAACATAAAATCATATTGATGATTGCAGCGGATCATTTATGTGACAATTTGTATTGGACAAGCAAACACTTGATTTAACAAAATTTTATTCGGTCTCCTTTTGCCAGTGCGACATTTGCGAAGAAAGCAACCTTTTTCTTCTCGTGTGAAAATTATAAATTAAAAAGGTAAGAAATTATGCTTTCAGTTATGCAAATGTGCAATATCTCACTCAAATCTTAGCTTTCTGGATAGTTTTCGTAATTAATGCGGTTGATTTTTTTATATGTTAAAACTCTCATTGAGTAAAGGAAGCCTAGCATATATATACGCTCACAGTGTGTTCACATGCACGAATGCACCCACGATCACTCTAATTACGCGTCATATTTATGCATTAACATACGTTAACGTTTGAGTTAACGGCAGGGATTTAGTATTCGTATTAGAGGACGCAATATATTGTTAAGTATTTATTTACATAAATTAACATTTGTACATTTCGATTTTTTAAAACAAATATAGATATCCACAATTGATTATCAAGCTTGTTAAGTAATACCATCCCTGTTATTGTAAAGTAACGACTCCTTACACACAAATATTCATTATTTCTTAACCAAACATGGAGGGGCTTTATATGCATTTAGATTACGCCTTGATTCTGTTGCCGCTTGGTAATAAATAGCCTGGAGGAGTTATATTGTATATACTACTGTAAATACACATTTATTGGGCAAAAATATGTATTACTATACCAGTGTATGCGAAATATTTGTTATTTTTTTAAACAAACCATAGTGCTTAAAATGTGTTTTTTACATCAACATTTAATGTTTTGTTATGATATAATACATAAATTCAATAAAAAATAACAAGACCTTTAATTATGAAATCATTACGTAACATAATTAAATGCATTAAAATCGACATATTCACAAAGAAATATGATCTACACGACACTTTAAGTAGTATAATAACTTACAACTTACTTTAAATATATTATCTTATGAATACACTATTGTTATTTTTTATTTTAAACATTTAACAAACAAAAAACAAATAAAACAAACAAATATAAGTGAATTTAAAACATCTCATTTTCTAAGACAGTACAACAAAAGACATGTGGGTTTCTTTTGCGTGATGCGCTTATGACATATTGTTTGCAAACTCTGATACACTCAACTGTTTAGAAAACCGATCTCAAAATGAGCGTGAAAGTTGTCTCAAAATAAACTTCAATGGTTTCAAACGGCAAGATAATTGAAGTGTTAATTCGGATCCTGCTATATGTCGAAATATGCATTAGCGATTGAGACGGAGCCAACCCACCCGGCATCATATTATGATTTACAACTGGTGCTACACAGCGTTTGTACTACTTCCTTAACTGATGACAAATGTATCCTTCAGGATCTGCGTTGTGTAAATCTATCAGCAGTTCTGCCGTTCGAGACGCTTTGTTGTCGACATGAAAAGAAAGCGGTGTTCGTTAATAATGTCATAACACGGCTTTTGTATCTATTTATATTAACATACACTTTTATCAAGTCATGTAAAGTAATTATCAGGCAAAAATATGTTCAAGCTGCCGGTGAGTCATACTTTGTAATTATCCTAAATTTAAAGTTGAAACATATAACGAAGCAACTTCTAGTGCTAGAGTGACAATAGTAAATAATCCTGAATTGGATAGTTTGTGAGAACAGTTTAATCATTATCATTTGTCATCGGACTGTGAAGAATATGGCTTCATCGGCATATTTTAAGTTTAAAGGGGCCGTTAACCACGAACGACCAAAAAAGAAAAGTTCTAAAATACCGTATTTATGTTTACAATTATTAGTTTATATTGATTAAAATATCTCGACTGGTATATTACATTACTTGAAAAAAGTTAATATTTACCTTTCTTTTTTTATGGTTGACGGCCCTTTTAAGCATGCTATTTACTCGAACGCGGTAGATGCTTAATGAGCGCAGGGTACAATTTTTTGACAAATTATGCTATGGATGCGATAACACAACCAACAGAAAAAGTGTAGCGTGGAACAGTGATGTTTAACTCCTTAAATCTCATGTAGCATCATTATATGTTTACACAATATATCTATGTTTAACCACTAGCATTTAAAAAATGTTACCAAGGAATATATACATAGAGCTTAGTGCGTATACCTAGTGGAATTATTTGTTTTGTCCCTAATCTACGTCGTCTTTTACACAAGCGCCCATTTTATAACATCCGTTCTAAATTTTGCACTACGTGTGATACTATGCTTCTGTTTTATTCATGTTTTTAAACGCATATCTTAACGGTCTTTTACCACATCAATATCGGAAACAACTGGCACAGTTTCCGCTTGCAAAAAGGCAACGACAACAATATTGATCATATTGCTACGTGCAATTGTTATAATGAAACCTCTGAAGACCGCGACTAATGCATTTTATTGTTTACTATCGCTACGACAAATAACAGATTGAACAGTTTGATGTTTTTCTTTTATGAACAGTAACATGTCAGTGATCATTAATACATGTTTGAAATACATAAGAAAGGCTAGTAGGAAAGAAATAAGGCATTATTTCCCCGATATCGTCAAATAGTGTATCGCTTATCATTAAATACAATATTTTTCCCTTTAAACACTTATTTAAAGTCAACACGTACCCAGTAAGGGTATTCAGTAGCAAAACAATTCATTTGTGTGAGAATAGCTTTCAATGTAAAGGTCTCAGTTAGAATTATGAGTACATGTATATGTATCATGTGATACATCGTATATACAACTCCTACAAGTTAAATGTCAATTTCAGTGCACGGACGAGGTAAAATATGCAGTAAACTCACACATTTAAAGTTCCTACGATGCATATAAATTTCTACGTTGAAAGAAAAGATTTGCGTTATCGTGTAATGATCTCGAGATGCCGATGACATATTTCCACACAATGATCGCAAAACGCCACGTGTAAGCCTATACTTATATTCCAGTCGTATAAGTTTATGTATTGACTCTAACAAAGGCAAAAACCTGTATGAAAATGGTGTTAGTTTGCATATAGGTAAACCCGACAGAGGCGAACGACATTATGAATTGTAATACACATTTGTTTTAGGATACGCGTGAATATTGTTTTCTGTTGCAATCAAATATTTTTTTAAGATGGTGTTGTTTCTCTCAGATTAGTTCTTTACAAAAACGCATGGATTTACTATAGGTGTTTTGCATGCTCCCCATTGCTTTTGCAAATACAAATCGTAAAAATGCTATCTCTTGCCATAAATCCGCAAACGTACTGGAGTTAACAAAAATATATCTCACGATAATTGTTCTGGTGTTTCGTTTTTCATTTATCTTATAACATATTTCGTCGTTGAAAAATGCTTAATGTGTGTCTTGGTTGATGGACGAACTGGTCTTAAAATACTATGAGCCTTTTTTGGATCTGCAAAACATTCTTTATAGCGAGCTCGAAGAGCGAGCTATACGGTAACAGGAGTATTTGACTGTGTAGGTTGTTGTTTTGAAAACGTTGGTGTCTTCGCGCGCAATATCTGAACCGAAATACGGAACTGGAAATCTGGGAAGTAAATAAACGGCGTCTCCTGATTGATCATAATGATAAAATAGATAAAAATGATCACATTTACGGCTTTAAAATATTCTTAAATTCTTCTCTGTGTTTATTATGACTATATTTTGAATAACGCATCAGCATTCTTCGTGTAAAACATTTGTCTTTATTCCCGGAGTTCTCCGTTCGATGACGTCCTCACCAAATTTATCCAAGTAACGAGTGACGTCACCATTTTGTGTGTACATAGCAAGTGCCAACACCGACGGCTACTCGTATGTTTGATTAAAATGAGGGCAAAACAAGTAAGTGCTATTATTTAATGGGACGATTGCCATTGAGGTACAAACAAACGATTGGTTCGGCAAGTACCTAGGTACCAAACTTTTCAAAACAACAACCTGCACAGTGAGTCAAATACTCTATTCCATAATCATTTCATATAGTATATTTATATTTCTTTCACTGTCTTATTCATGCATTACATTTAAATTTAAAGGTGGTAAATCACATTTGAAAATCATTCAAACATGACCAAACTTTGTTATCTCATCAAAATTATACACCAGTGATTATATGCTAGATATCTATTCTCTTCTATTGAAAACAAAAATACACAAACTTAGCTTAATTGTTATGCTTCACAAAATGGCATGATACAAACAAATATTGCATCCTTTGACAATATTTCATACTGAGGGAGATAGTGCCTTAATTGACATATGCGCTTACCTTTCTGGTAAAGAACATTCTAAATTAGTTATTTGAAAATTACTACAAATAGTGCAATGTTTACAGAATCTATAGAATGTGATTGATTCAAGCAATCAAAAGATGTGATTAAACATATTTAAAATATAAATTCAGATAGGATATAAATAACTTTGAGGCAGGTGACCTGACAGTCGCTACCTTTAGTACGGTGTGTGGCGTGACAGGTTCGCTACCTTGAGTACGGTGGGAAACATGGCATTCGCTAACCAGAATGACCCTTAAACAGTAGTTAGGAATATACAAAAAAAAAATAATCATAATATTTTGGTACTTATAAAATATATACTTACAAGTGTAAAATTGTCAAAGTGTTATATCAATATTATTAAATAACATGTTTTGGTGGGTGACATAAATGTCGCAGACCTACCTTGCATAAATTCCTAAATTAAGGTAATTTGAAATTACTTTGACTTTAATAACGGTGATATGGCGATTATCACAACTATTCCGCTCACCGTCAAAATGTTTTGGTGGGTGACATAAATGTCGCTGACCTACCTTGCATAAATTCCTAAATTAAGGTAATTTGAAATTACTTTGACTTTAATAACGGTGATATGGCGATTATCACAACTATTCCGCTCACCGTCAAAATGTTATACTTCTGACAATAGCACCGTATCCTTCTGACGAAAAGTCAGTTGTGAGCGGTGCATACTTGCTAACACGTGTTAATGTTAAAATCACAGTTATATTCAATTAACCATGCCATAATGTGTTGTATATTGATTCTTCTATCATAAAATACCGTTTAAAAAAAAAAATGCTTTTAAAATGTTGAAAATCTGCAAAAAATACGATTTTTTTTTAGTCATGAAAGTCACTTCTTTCCCGACATGCTCAAATTGTTTTCACTATTTTGAAGTTAATAGCGACTCAAGTTTGATGCGGTAAACGGCAATTAGATGTAAAGTATATACTTCGTTTGGTGGAATATCTTTTTATAACCAACTTACCTTCTTTTCTCGTTTTTTTTCTTTTATTTCTGGGCTCGCCAAAAAGTTTGTGGCCATGTTTTTGACAGAAAGATACGGTGCTCTTGTCAGAAGTAAAACATTTCGACGGTGAGCGGAAAAGTTGTGGTTTTCGCCCTTTCACCGTGTTAAATGCTGAAAAAGGCAAATTAAACAAATATGCTGCCTGGCCCTTGTGAAATCTAAGTACAGTATGAAACATGGAGAACATGCCAGTAACGATTATGAGCACCTCAAAATTATAAGTGACAAGGTAGCAACAGTTGGCTGTTCTAAATTTCTACATTGTATCTTCTAGTTAAGTGTTAAGTGTTTTGGGAGGTAATGCCAAGGGCATACATACTAGATTGATGTTTAGGGTCCTTGGTATATACAAATCTTTGTTTGCTGCACAATTTGTTTATAGTTTCATGCATTACAGCAATCTTCACCAATATATGTTATCTTCAGGTATAAATAATCATTGAAGTATAAGTCAATTTATGGTTTAGATTAATTACTTTTACAAAATATTGAAGTTATTTAGTTACAAGGACTGTTTTGTTACTTTTATGAACAGTTGGTAATCGAACCATATATACTTATACCAGATTTGTGCACAATAAGGTGATTTCATCTGCACTACACAGTCTGCAAATTAGCACCATTTTACAAACAGAGCTTTTGTGGGCTTTTCAAACATTACCTCATGTGAGCTTTTGAGCTGACAATATACTGTTTTAAATCATAACAAAATTTCAATTAAACGTAATTCTTTGTAAAGTTTTCCTAAGCAAGGCAATCATGCTATTGAACAGAATTGCAGTTTACCTATATATTTTTAGCTCGGCTGTTTCCGGAGAAAACCCGAGGTATTGTCAAGGCCAGCTAGTCGTTCGCCATCCGGCGTCTGCCGTCCACGTCGTTAAAAAACCTTATCACTGGCTCTAAAATCAACGTGCTTCCACCTCCAACTTTGAAACTTCATATGAAGCTGCACATTGATGAGTTCTACACGCCACACACATTTTTGGGTCACTAGGTTAAATGTCAAGGTCCCTGTGACCTCTTACATAAAATTTTAACATAGGCTCTAAAATCAAAGTGCTTTCCTATGTAGCTGCACCTTGATGATGTTTACAATCTACACCCATTTTTGAGTCACTATGTCAAAGGTCAAGGTCTCTCAGATGAGTTCTTTTTGCCACTTACCTTTCTTCCTTTTCTTCTGCCAAGCTTTCATTTATTCAAAACTGCACCCATAGCAGAGCGTTGGCACCCGCTATGCGATGCTCTTGTTCAAAATGTCAGATAGCTTAATTAGTAAAGCAACTCAGGTCGGTATCATTAGATGGCTCATGGGTGGTTTCGGGTTCGAATCCCGACCTGACGTTCGTAGGTAAACTTTTGGTTGCAAGGCAATAGTATTTACGAACTCCATGTTTTTCTGCTAGGAATTGCCTTTAATGATTTAATTCAAATATTATCGGTATCAAAGTTTTTTGTTATTTTCTTCTATTATAAAATATTATTCGAGCTCTCTTTGACTAAACGTGTTTTGTGTATTTAGCTAATACATGTTATTATATGTTTACCACAAGTGAACTTCTATTTTTTGGTACAGTTCGTTGCAGTATCCTGTGAATTCATTAGGTGAAGTGGATATCAAGTTTAGACCTATAGTTGTGATTTTAAAATCACACTTGCATGAATATATTTGAAACTTAAAACGTTTTAGTCTGTACGCTATTAAACAAGATCAGGGCACTCATGTGTAAAACGCTTGCTTTGTTTTGTACATTGGTCCAGATGGAAAAGAAAAAAAACACATTGCTTGTGATTTACTGTCTTAAATATGTGCATGATTGCGATGTTCATTCAATTTAATGAATAATATGCACGATGTTGCATTTCGCGATATAACTCCGTTGTAAGAAAAATAAACAATAATGGATGTCACGTTCTCTTCAGTGGGTTATGACCTAAAGTATATAGTTAAACAATGTATTGATGTGTTCATTTTATCGGCTTTACTCTTGAAGTTTTACACGAATACTCTAAGATATATAATTGTTTTATATCATATACATTTCATGGTAATACATGACTTTTAATGCAAAAATGTTTTCAGTTGAACGCGAAGGATTTAATTAGCAACATGCACTATTATATCAGCTTAGTTGTGCAAATATTGATGTTAGGATCTATTCGATCAGAGTTGCTCCAGGTTAACTTCTGCATCGTATTATATTTTGAGTAGTCATGCTGTCCGCTTTTGACTCCGCGAAACCAGCGAGATTGTATAGCATTCGCGTAGTATGGTCGGGAGCTACACTGGCCGCATACGGCACATACTCATCACAATTTGTCATGTAACGTAATGAATGTTGCTGTACACTATTTAATTTCAATATTTAAGTTTGACATCTGTTTTTTATAGAATTCTGTTGCTTGATTTGTAATCTTCAAATAATTGGTGTAAAAGTCATACGTTTCACTTTTTTGTAACAAAATATCTTTCATTAGGACGTTCCGAACCCTATGTTATATTTTGCCGCATATTATATATATAAGTTAGATATCATAAAAGCGACCATTTCTTTATTCAAAACAAGTATACAGGCCCTAAGTGATATTTTTAAACGATAAAGCATTGATAAAATAGAAAACCTTAATAAAAGTTAATAAATTGAACCAAAATATAAAAGAAATTAGAGGTTTATACAATTTCAAATATTTTTTTCTTATTTAACCGACAACTCATTCATGAACAACCGATATCTATACATTAGTAAAAATATACACTGTTTATGCAGATTCATTCATACGATATATTACCACAATTTTTGGTTGTACTGCAAACACGATTTGACTAGTCGGTATCAATGGAACGCGCGTCTGTCTTCTGTTGTCTATTGATATATTAGCTGTTTTATTGAAATGCTGTGGGCTTCAATCATATTATATATATATATATATATATATATATATATATATATATATATATATATATATATATATTATATAATTAATAGTTCGTCCTTCGGTGTCGAAGATTACCATGAGTTCAACTGTTTGTGTTTCTGTGGTTGGTGTTGTGGGTGCGAAGGTGACCGATTAATCCAATCCTGGCATGGAACGCCCTTCCACATTTCGGGCAGGATGGTCCAGTTGGGGGTGCATCAGACGCTTCACTCTCTTTCGCGTTGCTCTCTTATGCTCGGATAAGGCAGACACGATGCTGCTCGTGTTTTTTGGCTCCGACCTTTAAACTCGATCTGCAGGCACTACGATTCTGGGCGAGCTTCTTCCATGAGTCGGGTTCAATGCCAAACAGCTTGGTGGATACTTTCAGCGAGTCTTTGAACCGCTTCTTTTGACCACCTCTAGAGCGTGAGCCATTAACTAGTTCACCATAGAACAACTGTTTCGGGATGCGTGTGTCGTCCATCCTACAAACGTGACCAGCCCAGCGAAGTTGACTTGACCGCAGTAGGGTGTCGATACAGTATATGTTTGCACGGCTCAGGGCCTCAGTATCCGGGATCTTGTCTTTCCATCTGATGCCTAGTATTTTTCGAAGGCATACTGTGTGAAAGTGGTTCAGCTTTTTGGTATGTCTCTGTTACACCGTCCAGGTCTCGCTGGCATACAGTAGTGCTGTAAGTACAACTGCTCTGTACACATTGAGCTTTGTCGCTGATGTGATACCTCGGCGGTTCCATACAATTTTGTTTAGGCGACCAAAAGGCAGAGCTTACTTTAGCTAGGCGGGAGTTGACTTCGTTATCACTGTGGACGTTTCTGGATAGGGTGCTACCAAGATATGTAAACTTCTCCACAGGATTGAGACGCTGAGATTTGATTGAGATGTTTGGCTCGATGTAAGGGTTATTTGGTGCTGGTTGGAACATGACCTCAGTCTTTGCATGTCAGCTTCTGTTGAAGCATTAAGGGCACAATCATCTGCAAAGAGAAGGTCTCTTAGCCTTTTGAAGTGGACCTTGGTCTTGGCTTTCAAACGCTGCAGGTTGAAGACTCCGCCGTCTGTGCGGTACCTGATGTCAATGCCTTGGTCACTTTCAGAGAAGGCATCTGCGAGCATGGCAGTGAACACCATACGGAAGAGTGTCGGGGCTAAAACGCATCCTTGCTTGACGCCATTTGTAACATTAACCATCATCGACAACATGGGCCTGCATACCATCATGAAATTGGCGTACCATCGTGATGAATCTTGATGGACAGCCGAATTTCTCAATGATTTTCCATAAACCAGTCCTGTTCACAGTATCAAACGCTTTGGTGAGGTCTACAAATGTTGTGTAGAGGCTGACATTCTGTTCTTGGTATTTCTCTTGCAGTTGTTTAGCAGCAAAAATCATGTCCATTGGACCACGACCGGAGCGAAATCCGCACTGACTTTCAGGAAGGAGGCCGTTTTCAAGGTGGATTAGGAGTCTGTTTAATAGTATGCGTGCAAGGATCTTTCCTGCGATGGATAATAGAGAAATCCCTCGGTGGTTGTCGCACGACTGTATGTTGCCTTTACGCTTGTAGAGGTGAACTATTGACGCATCCTTTAGGTCTTGTGGTAGCGTTTCCTTTTCCCACATTGACTGAAAAAGTTCTGTCAGTTTCTGGATCGTCAGTTGGCCTGCGACTTTGTAGATCTCAGCTGGAATTGCGTCTGCGCCAGGCGCTTTGCCAGTTGTCATTTGCTTAATAGCCTTTTCTGTCTCTGTAGCGGTAGGAGAATTTTCGAGTGTATTGTCAATTTAGGCCTGAGGTAAGCGATTTATTGCTTCGTCACTGATTGTGGATGGCATGTTTAAAACCGACTCAAAGTGCTCAGCCCACCTATCAAGAATGCCAGACTTGTCTGTGATAAGTTTGGTTCCATCTTCAGATAGCAGCGGTGATGTACCAGCAGGCTGAGGACCATACAGTGTTCTGACAGCTTGGTAGAAACGTTTGGAGTTGTGAGAGTCAGCATAGTCCTGGATTTCATCGGCTTTTTGTTTGAGCCATTTGTCTTTCATGTGCCTTAGCTCAACCTGAACCTTTTGCTTTGCCTGGTGTAGAGCAGCTGCGTTGGCTTGGGTTTTATTTGAGAGGTTCAGCTTTAAGAGCATATTCTTTTTTTCAAGCAGTTTGTCGATAGCCTCGTTGTTTTCATCAAACCAATCCTTGTGAGAGTGCGTTTTAGGACCAAGTAAGGTACAGCATGTCGAGTGTACAGTGTTCTTGAAGTCCGCCCAGTCTTGTTCAATGTTGCCAGAATTTAAAGGCATTGACTTAAGTTTATCATCCAACTCACTTGCTACCTGCTTTTTGACGTCAGCATTGTTTAGCTTCTCAATATTCAGACGTTTTGGAGGTTTCTTCCCCTGTGGGCGCCTAGGAGGTTGAATATGAAAGTTGAGTCTACTTATTATGAGGCGGTGGTCCGTCCAGCAATCTGCTCCACACATTGACTTTGTCACTCGCACATCATTCCTGTCGGCAGACCTGACAATGACATAGTCGATAAGATGCCAGTGTTTTGAGGGCGGGTGCATCCAAGAGATTTTGTTTCGGTTTGGCAGCTGGAAGAGTGTGTTTGTTACACTAAGGTTATGCTGGGCACACAATCTGAGCAAGAGTAGACCATTGCTGTTGCAAGATCCAACACCGTGTTTGCCAATGACTCCTTCCCACGTGTCTACATCTGACCAGACACGGGCATTGAAGTCGCCAAGAACCACTTGTTTGTCTGGTTTGGGTGCGGAGTCAATAATTTTATCAAGCTCTTCATTAAACTTGTCCTTGATGTCATCAGGGTTTGTCATGGTAGGAGCATAGCAGCTAACAATGGTTGCGTTTCTTTTTCCTTTCAGTTGAAGAGTGAGCGTCATAAGGCGATCATTGACTCCCTTTGGTAGGCTAGTTAATTTTCCTATAAGGTCATTTTTGATAGCAAAGCCAACCCCAGCCTCACGGCGTTCATCCTTCCCACGACCACTCCAGAAGAAAGTGTATCCAGCGTTTGGCTCTCTCAACTGTCCCTCTTCCGCAAAGCGTGTGTTTTTTTAATTATAGCATGCGAGTTTATGTCCTTTAAATTTTTTTCGATGGAAGTTGGCATAAGTTTAACTCGGAGCATTTGGTTCTTGTCTCGTGACGGATGCTTTCTTTGTATGACGTAACATCAGATCTTTGCTACGAAGACGGAAGACAGACAAGGACGTCCATAGGTACCGGTGTAAAGTTCGTCGTTTTGAAGTATATTTAAGTCAACATCATTGGATTAATGGAACCGTTGCTAGATAGTTTGTGTATGGTATTCAACATTTCTCCTTCTTATTCAGGTTATGGTTAAAAAAGAACATGTACAATTCTGACATGAATATCGTATTCCTTGCTATATTTACAATTTACT
Source organism: Dreissena polymorpha (assembly GCF_020536995.1). Classification (NCBI taxonomy): domain Eukaryota; kingdom Metazoa; phylum Mollusca; class Bivalvia; order Myida; family Dreissenidae; genus Dreissena; species Dreissena polymorpha. Next base: position 18,549,429 of record NC_068355.1, read on the forward strand.
GATTTACACATATGAGCTGCATTTCTGCTTCTTATTACGCAGATCTAAACGCGATACAAAAACTTCAGAAGCTAGCATTTACGTACCATTCTACGAACAATTAAATTGTATTATACACAGTCATGGTCTTTAAGAAACTAAAATTGTCGTTTCGAAGTATGCCGTTATAGCGGGAATATACGATTCGATTTAAATGATAGCGTTGTATTTTCTAAATCTCAAACCCACAAAAGAATATGAACGAATCGAGATAAAGAAAACAAATTCGATGTCGAGTGATGGTATCATAAATGAAATATGTTTTATATTGATGGAACTCAAAACGACCGAGTTACTTTCATCACGTATTTGGTGCAGAACTTCATATTATGTCTATGTTTCATATGAACATGTCTGCACTGAAACGTTTGAATTTCACACTGGTGACAGTAATTTCCACCATTTGCCATGGTTTTGCTGCATGACTGAGTTTTCCATTCTTCAAAATATATTTTCAATGTATTAAACTTAAATGTGTTTTTTCCACTCACATGTTGATAGTTCAAAATACATACTCTTGGTTACAATAACAAACGCTAGAAAGAGCATTCGTATTTCATTGTCAACAAGTTGCTAGTACGTGTATTGTGTTATACGTTGACGTTACAACGTCGTGTAAAATCGCGGTATCGAAACCGCCAGAAGACACGCTCTTTAAAGGTTTGGTATGGCGTAGTCATCTTTGGAGATCTCGGCTTGAATAATGTTGTGTTTTACCTATTGTGCTGTAATGTATAGGAAATCGGTTATTTTTCTCACATTTAAGACTAGCGCATGATAGTAATACTGTATCCCGATGTAACGGATTGTCACTATTTCTCTTTTTTATCAATTATGTCAAAGTTAGCGTCGTGATATTCATTTATTGATGTAAGTATGGCACATTGCATGTAAATATCATGTGTAACCTTGTGTAACATAACGAATATCGTATCAAACATGTACAGCACATAAAAAACACAGAATAAAATCTGCATTATTGGAATTTATCATGCAATATGTGTTGATATGGTACACGTTGAAAGAGTTCGAGGTAGTGTTACGACTTTCATGGTTTCGGTTTTAAACATTTTGAAAAGTTTTAGGCGCACATTTGAGGATGGTATCGCTAGTTCTATACAAGGCTTAAAGATGTATCTTTGAATCCTCGGTTGGAATCCTACTTTATTCATTAGGAAGAGCTGGTAACTGACGATTATCTGTCTTGTTTTCGCTTGTATTAAACACTCGTGCAAAGTGTCCACATTAACAGTGAAAACAAACGGTAGGTCTACATTTCCATACAAGTAGAGCCACTGCGATAAACAGAACTGTGCAACAAAGTATGCTCAGCAGCACCAAACGCCGCCAATTTGTCTGAAAATAAGGAATTTACAATTTTAAAATTAATGAGTTTTTTTAATAGAAAACAGGATATGTTTTGAACTTTTTCGGAACAAAATTAAACGTCATTAAATGAATTAATTTACACTAACCGCACAGTTGTTGAATAAAGGTGAATAATAAGCGGTGCTAATGAAACGAAACATAAGATCCTTGCAGCTAATTAGTTTTGTCCACAATATTATAACATTTATAGGAATGAATCCTTTTACGTGTACTAATTATGAAAAAGTTAACCATCATTACATCTAGTCCGTTGGTCGAAGAGTTTACCCTTTCTGTACATAGACCATCGCGTTCTCTAGTGATGCACGCAGTGTCATTTGCGGTTTTACCAATACTTCCGACTCCAAGTACTGATGAATTACTGTATGGGGAGAACAATGAAAATAAACGTAAATAAATGTGAAAACTCTGTATGTATATTAGATATATATTGAATGCATGTTAGAAGGCAGAATATTGTTAATTTGTATTTAATAAAATAATTGTTCGCTCTGTTAATCACTATGATTTCAACTTTAATAAAGTGATACGGTGGCGATAAAGAATTTGTAACTCATGCGTAGATTATTAAAACTCTAGGTACATTGAGTGAATCGTTTTATAAGAATGATTGTTGTTATATGCTTGGTATCTTTTTAATTTTTATATCTCAAAGATAACATAAATTACCTGTTATTTGTGTAATGTTTCGGCAAACAACGATTCTCTTCTAGACTGGAGTGACAGCCGTCGTCAAGGTAACAGACGGTCCAACAATCACACGTCTCTCCTTCCTCTACCAGACCATTACCGCAGACCGAAAGTGATATATCTAATGATGATCGTGTAGCTCATTTCAAGCTCCGTTTAACGCATAATAAACGAGACTACACTGTTATAGTATACTAAAAACAAATCATTGATCCATATCATTTCCTATATTAATGTGTATTGTTTGAATAAAAGCAGAAATGATGTCTCGAAACTAGCATTTGATTTTATTGAAAAACCATAAAAACAGCGTGTACGTGTTGTAAAACGAGCATTTTTAGAAATAAACATGGTTTTGTTAATTTAAAATGTATGCTGATATCAAATCAGTAATAGCGGTACAATTTACATTTTGGACACCAAAGGTTACGACATGAACTGTCGATTTTATTAACACTTATGTTTTGAAAGTATGTCCAGGTATATTTAGATTATGAACAATATAACTTATTTTAATATGCATGAACACATCTACTAGGATCGGAAAGGATCTTAGCAATGCTGACCACGCTACACGGAGAGAGACAGTAATTATTAAGATCCTTTCCATGAACTGTTACATTGTGCATGAGGTAAAACCCGTCTTTTACTAGTATGGACTCTATACCGCCTGTATCATGCTGAAATTAGAAATCAAAAACAATATGAAGTTAAATTTATGTACATTTATTCTCAGCTGTGAAAATGATTTTGGAAATCATTTCGTGTATCACGTGTTTTACTGTGTTGCGCGTAAAATAACTATTGCAATTATTTAACATTGTGTATTGAAACATATTGACAGATGTCTTTGGCGACTTATTATTTCATTAAGAAATATGTTGTTGATTTGAATAAATAGCATCAGTTAATCTTGTATAATGCTTTATAATGTATTTTATTGTTTAAGAGTGGTGAAACGCATGGAATAAAACAAATCTGATTTTGTTTTGGTCGTAAAATGTCTTAAAAACAAATCCGAAATATTGTAAAATGTTCTATTTAGTTATTTTAACAAGTAAAATATCACATAACAATGGTGCCTTCCCCAGGGTTCAAACCCAAGCCCTCTTGAAGCTGAAGCAAATCATTACGCACTGCCACTAAACTACGCAGGTTTTCGAATTTAGCGGGTTGTACACTTTTTGATGCGCTTTAGGTGAAAATCGTTACACATGCTTTATTATCTATCCGATTTGGAATATCCACCTGTTCAACATGTTTCTTAATCGAGAGCGATAATTTGCTTGTTTGAATGATGCATACTTTTTTGCATTTATCAGTGACACGTTTTCTTAAATTTTGTATTTAGCAAAACTGTGAACAACTCCCTTTATCCTATCTTTAATTACAAAAACTATATACCTATTTTAAAAATATTGTAATAATAATTTATGCATTACGTCTTAAATTTAAAATGTCATGTGTTGACCACGTTTGTTTTGATTAGAGGTTTTACATACCAAAGCACCAAGACTGTGAGCCAACTCAGGTGCAAGAACCAAAAGGGTCAATGTGCTTTGCTCTGAATCTTTGTATAGGTTCACAAAAGCAATGTTTTGCTCTTTACACACGCCATTGGAGTTACCTAAACAATTCACGTTTTATTTTATAGATTAAGAATTAACAATGCATGTGCATAGTTTAAAATCATAACTGTTAACATGATTCCAAATGACTTAGTCAATTACTCTGCACAGTTATGATTCCATCTAAGACAAATTACATACCGCAACAATAGCACATATTTATCCATTTGCAAGATAGTAAAATATTACGACAACAACATGCACATTGACACAAATTGCAACCCATGAACAAATTTAATAATCTAATTTATCAATCAAATACATTTAATTTAAACGTTGACACGCAAGTCTGACCTACATGTAAATGATATTAATAAAAAAAAACAGTCTAATAACTGATAACTGTGTGAACCCACCCAGTTCAGCGGTCATGTACAATCCGTTCACAGGAATCTTTCCATCGTCAGTTGTCTTGTAATGTTCTCTGGAATTAAAAAGCACTGACAGACAATACTGGCCATGTCTGTTGTTAAAGTAGTCATCAGACAGGAAATACTCATTGGCGTCGGCGTTTTCGAAATCTGGATAGTTTATTGTTGGTTTAGAATTTTCCATAACTGAAAGACTATGCAAGTGTTTTTCAGGTTTTATATGGAACAGCTGTTCGCGACTAGGATGTGTCTTCTTTTTTTTTTAGTTTAAATCTGAAATGTGGTAATTGACTATAAACTATACCGAAAAGGTGAGTACGTATTGAGAGAGAAAGTAAGAGAGAGAGCCAGTACGTCAAGAGTCAGTCCATCGTTAGGTATGCCGTTCATCCAATCAGTCAGTTGGTGGATGATAAAATAAAAGGGATTCATGAACAAGCTGATTACAAAACGTATGGAATTTGTTGCAATTATAACGTTACATTATACTCACGTCTTTTGTATAAGACGGTATCGCTGTAGCTTTGTTGTCAAGCCACACCTACTGCCATTGTAGATCTGTTGGAAGTGTGTGTGTGTGTGTGTGTGTGTGTGTGTGTGTGTGTGTGTGTGTGTGTGTTTGTGCGTGCGCGTGTGTGTGTGCGTGTGTGTGTGTGTGTGTGTGTGTGTGTGTGTGTGTGTGTGTGTGTGTGTGTGTGTGTGTGGTGTGTGTGTGTGTGTGTGTGTGTGTGTGTTGTGTGTGTGTGTGTGTGTGTGTGTGTGTGTGTGTGTGTGTGTGTGTGTGTGTAATTACATGTAGAGTGATATATAACTAGACATGTGGTCTAGTTGCAAAACGCTGGTCCAGATATCGGAAGGCCCCTGGTTCGAATCCCGCACTGTCCATTTGTGTTTTCTGAGCAATTAAATAATCACATGCTCGATCCTCTCCACCCAGGTGTATACATGGGAAGGAAATACGCCACTGTTCCGTGAATGCATGCTTTTAACGGGTGACTTATATCTCATTAGCATGAGGTAAATGCAAAATTCGACTGCAGATGCCCTCATGTTATCAGACTTTTAACCGACCCTTAAACCCTCAACCTTTAAAGCTAGCAATCGAATACTTATCTAATTATAACATAAACATTTCTTCATCTGGTAAATGTTACCATACCAGTAAACGTCACTTAGGCAAACTTCATAATAATCAAATTAAACATTAATACAATGGTTGAACACAATTACTAGACTATATTTTCAATATCGGGATACATATAAATACGTACCACTTTGCTGTGAATTTCAAACTGTATCCGAACAAGGGTCCTGTTGTTTCTGTGTATTTGTGTGCGCGGGAAAACGGACAACTTTGAATACTTTGTTTAACACAGAAACGTGATCTCGCAACATGACGTGATTGTCTTCCATCGCGTTCTTTTGGTTCTGGTAATAAAATTTAGAGAATTTCTAGCATTTTATATTCAGTAGTGTATGCGTTATTATTTAGCAAGCGACTCCAACAAAACCTCTAGAACTGATCTTGTTAAACATGAATATATTTAACTATGCAATGGTCCTATGATATGATAATATGATATTTATATGATAATAACAAGTGGATCATGACATATATATTTTTGCTATAATTAATACAGCGGAAAAAATGGTATAGATTGTTGGCATCAAAGCTATTCTGAGTAAGTGTATACATCAATTAAAAAAGGTCTACAACTTGCAATCTAAAACAAACATCATATTGAAAGATGTTCATCATCGGTCGTCTTTATCGCAAAATAATTCATTTGGTGTTCGACATTTTATACATGTTTTACGCAAGGTATAGCATAAGCAAGATTTTGATTAAATAACTGAAAAGTAACATGTGCAATTCAAATGTTGATTCACAGTGCATCGATATATTTGCTGATGCTTTATCAAAAACAATTTTTCAAAGACGGTGTGCCTTTACACATTGCTTTTTTAGTAAAATGTTATGTAGAAATCCCAAGCATGGACTTACCTGAGAAAGTTTCCTTAAGGCAAAACTCCATACAAAGGGGCCGACCGTCAGCTCGCTCCAGGAAACATACTTGATACCGGTTTTCTTCTATTTTGTGGCCCTTCGGAAATTGTGAATAAGTAGATTTTGATTTCCTGGGCGATGTTAGTTTCTAAGATAAACGGGACAGAAATACATATACTTATATCAGATTGGTGGTACGCTATTTGATATATAACCGCGTCTAACTAAGATTAATCTAGTCGGACAAAATTGTTGACATGATACAATACTTTTCGTGTTTTTACATCTGCGTCGAGAAATTAAATATACGACATATCATTAAACATAACATTGACTAAAGATGGAGGTCACAATTATTCATATTTTGTTTCATATTGTGTTTATTACTTACCCCAGTGGCAACAAATAAATACGCAGAATTATTACTTAATAATACACTGAATACATATACAATCCAATTTAACTTATAAGTTTTTGTTAATTATATAATAATCATTTCGGTTCGAGGGTTTTTTAATAGTTTTTCTCCAGTCTGATGCATCGTGGAGCAAGCCTCTGTTAAAAAGATAATTACCGGCTAAGCTTCATTAAAATTACTAGAACAACACGTTCATTTTTTACCCAAATATATAAACAAACATTGAGGGAAATACAACAAAGCTTAGTAGTTTATATATTATTGACAAAGCGAAGTGGGATTATTCCATTTCACTAAGATTGTATGTTTATATATTGATAAACAATACCTTAATTTACAAAAGAGCCATATTTACAACGGAAATGTAAGAACACGTCAATGTAATGGCATTATACCAAAATAAAGCGGCTCCATATATTTAGGTCGAGAATCGGTGACCTTTAAATAAGCTAGGTTAGTTTGAATTGAAAAATAACTAATGGAAAAGTTGATGGAATAAATATAATACAATTAAACGATTTGTTTGAATAAAAAGAATCTTATGTATACAAGAGAAGATGTCAATGCGGACAAAAACGAAAAATTATCACCTCTTTTATCTCTTTTGAATGATAAAATATCACGTTATCACCTTTGTGTTTGGTAACTATAAAATATACAAATACTGTAAATCAACATATATCAACATCATCCGTTATATACATAGTAAACAACTATATTAATCACACTAAGAAATTAAACATAAACGCATCTATAGTCAAGTAATAATACAGTTATAATCAATAAAACAGAGATATTTTGATTTCAGTATTTATTAAAAAACGTTCTTTTAATATTGTATAATATGCATATGTTCCATACTATTTTACTTTGAATACAATGGAATAATAAACGTCCGATCCGCTCTTGTATTGCAACCGCAAAGTTATTAAAAACAAGGCGTTTCATAAATATTCAAAAATGTAAAAAATATTAAGTTATTATTTCGCATTTGGAGCTGAAATGCGTTTATAGAACATTATGTTTGTGTAGACTAAAGAAAGTCTATTGAGCGAAACTGCTAAAACTGAGACACGAGGTTTGCGATCGTTTTTTTTTTCGTTTTTTTGCCGAGCAAATAACATTAAACAGCAATTAGTACAATGCGGTGATATATTTGTACTAGTTAATAGCTGACATACCATCGTGTGAGGTATGCCATTTGTTAACGAGTTCATAAATTAAAACATAAATAATAAATGACAACGACAAGTCATTAAAAGTGCGCGAGCGTTCACATCGTTTAATTGAATTGAGTGACGTCGGCTGTAAATTCTATTTTACTCGTGAAATACTACCTCAGAGAACCAGTTATATACCAATTCTGAAAACAATTGTTAGTCTTGGTCCAATAAATATACGATTTTATGCAATACAAAGATTTTTTTTTTAAATCCATGTCAATACAGTGTTTAAAACATACCGATGAAAAGAAGTAGACTCCAGCTTGATTAGTTCTGTAAGCGGAGCGGTTTGCAGGGAGTGCACCAGCATTTCCTTGTTGTAAAGGGCACATAGAAATGGTCGCTCGGAGTTGGATTGGTAACTTGTGATCAACATATGTTCAATGAATAACATTTAGTTGAAATAACTCAGCATGCTTAAATTACACCTGGTTCGTTATATGTTTTATCAATTATACGATTATTTTACAGTACACATCTGCCACGTGTTTCTAATGTCAAGAACAGAAAAAAAAGAATGAAAAAATGAGTTAATTGCAAAACAGTATTCGGTGGAACGGTAAAGTAGGCCATGTTTCTGTTAATGTCATTCACGGTAGGTAAAAGTTAGCGAGCACATGCTCGACTATTTCTCTCGGTTTGATGACCTTACTTAAACCTGAGTTATTATGAGAAACTAGTTGAAGTGTCAACCGGTTGATTTACTATGAAACGATATAAACAAGTTGTGAACATAAACTACTAAAAGCAGTTTTGTTAAAATTAAGTATTATTACTATTTTTTATGATTTGAATGAAATATATATAATTTGATTTAATTAACATGAAAATGTGTCTTTCTTGATATAGACGTCTGAAGAAACAAATTCATTTAAAAGCAAATGAATATAAATACTTGTTGACATTTTGTTACCTCGATATATGAAGCTGACAAAAATTTATTTATTAAAAAACGGAATGCAAAACTATTTACATCAATATGCATTTGCGTATAAATA